>NC_086453.1:2309118-2531410 GCF_028390025.1 Pseudophryne corroboree
ATGCAGGATTGGATCCTGGTGACCACGGATGCCAGCCTGAGAGGCTGGGGAGCAGTCACACAGGGAAGAAATTTCCAGGGAGTGTGGTCGAGCCTGAAAAAGTCTCTTCACATAAGCATTCTGGAACTAAGAGCAATCTACAATGCTCTAAGCCAGGCGGAACCTCTGCTTCAAGGAAGACCGGTGTTGATCCAGTCGGACAACATCACGGCAGTCGCCCATGTAAACAGACAGGGCGGCACAAGAAGCAGGAGGGCAATGGCAGAAGCTGCCAGGATCCTTCGCTGGGCGGAGAATCACGTGATAGCACTGTCAGCAGTATTCATCCCGGGCGTGGACAACTGGGAAGCAGACTTCCTCAGCAGACACGACTTTCACCCGGGAGAGTGGGGACTTCATCCAGAAGTTTTCCACATGCTATTAAACCGTTGGGTAAAACCAATGGTGGACATGATGGCGTCTCGCCTCAACAAAACACCCGACAGGTATTGCGCCAGGTCAAGAGATCCGCAGGCAATAGCTGTGGACGCGCTGGTAACACCTTGGGTGTACCAGTCGGTATATGTGTTTCCTCCTCTGCCTCTCATACCAAAGGTATTGAGGATTATACGGCAAAGAGGAGTAAGACTAGTGGCTCCGGATTGGCCAAGAAGGACTTGGTACCCGGAACTTCAAGAGATGGTCACGGACGATCCGTGGCCTCTACTTCTGAGAAGGGACCTGCTTCAGCAGGGTCCTTGTCTTTTTTAAGACTTACCGCGGCTGCGTTTGACGGCATGGCGTTTGAATGCCAGATCCTAAAAGGAAAAGGCATTCCAGAAGAAGTCATTCCTACCTTGATAAAGGCAAGGAAGGAAGTCACCGCGAAGCATTATCGCCGTATTTGGCGAAAATATGTTGCGTGGTGCGAGCAGCGGAGTGCTCCGATGGAGGAATTTCAACTGGGTCGTTTTCCTACATTTCCTGCAATCAGGATTGTCTATGGGTCTCAAATTGGGATCTATTAAGGTTCAAATTTCGGCCTTATCAATATTCTTCCAAAAAGAATTGGCCTCAGTCCCTGAGGTCCAGATTTTATCAAAGGAGTACTGCATATACAGCCTCCTGTGGTGCCTAAGGTGGCACCGTGGGATCTAAATGTAGTTTTAGATTTCCTCAAATCCAATTGGTTTGAACCACTAAAGAATGTGGATTTGAAATATCTCACATGGAAAGTGACTATGTTACTGGCCCTGGCTTCGGCCGGGAGAGTATCTGAACTGGCGGCTTTGTTTTATAAAAGCCCTTATTTAATTTTCCATTCGACATAGGGCAGAGCTGCGGACGCGTCCGCATTTTCTCCCTAAGGTGGTATCAGCGTTTCACCTGAACCAGCCTATTGTAGTGCCTGCGGCTACAGACGACTTGAAGGACTCCAAGTTGTTGGACGTTGTCAGAGCCTTAAAAATATACATTTAAAGGACGGCTGGAGTCAGAAAATCTGACTCGCTGTTTATACTGTATGCACCCAACAAGTTGGGGGCACCTGCTTCTAAGCAGTCGATTGCTCGTTGGATTTGTAACAAAATTCAACTTGCACATTCTGTGGCAGGCCTGCCACAGCCTAAATCTGTTAAGGCCCATTCCGCAAGGAAGGTGGGCTCATCTTGGGCGGCTGCCCGAGGGGTCTCGGCATTACAACTCTGCCGAGCAGCTACGTGGTCAGGGGAGAACACGTTTGTAAATTTTTACAAAATTGATACCCTGGCAAAGGAGGACCTGGAGTTCTCTCATTCGGTGCTGCAGAGTCATCCGCACTCTCCCGCCCGTTTGGGAGCTTTGGTATAATCCCCATGGTCCTTTCAGGAACCCCAGCATCCACTTAGGACGATAGAGAAAATAAGAATTTACTTACCGATAATTCTATTTCTCGGAGTCCGTAGTGGATGCTGGGCGCCCATCCCAAGTGCGGATTATCTGCAATACTTGTACATAGTTATTGTTAACTAATTCGGGTTATTGTTTAGGAAGCCATCTTTCAGAGGCTCCTCTGTTATCATACTGTTAACTGGGTTTAGATCACAAGTTGTACGGTGTGATTGGTGTGGCTGGTATGAGTCTTACCCGGGATTCAAAATCCTCCCTTATTGTGTACGCTCGTCCGGGCACAGTACCTAACTGGAGTCTGGAGGAGGGTCATAGGGGGAGGAGCCAGTACACACCACCTGACCTGTAAAAGCTTTACTTTTGTGCCCTGTCTCCTGCGGAGCCGCTATTCCCCATGGTCCTTTCAGGAACCCCAGCATCCACTACGGACTCCGAGAAATAGAATTATCGGTAAGTAAATTCTTATTATTTGTTCAACTGGGGGTGGAAGTGACTGTCATAGGAGTGAGTACCTGAGGGGCTCGGGGACAGGAGATGCACACTGGTAAACCACGAGAGAAAAAAAGTCGGTTGGAGAGGGAAGAAATTGTGGTGCGTCAGAGGCAGCGGAGGAGAGAGAAGGACGTGGGCAAAGCGGCTGCCGGGGACATACTACAAGAGCCGGGAGCCGGCAGAGAAGTGAGCCGCCCCTCCGTCCACCGCTTACTCAGAGGGAGCTGCACTCACAGCCAGCGGGGACCGGAGCGACACTCGGATACTACAGTGCTGGGGGAGAGGGATTCCTCCGAGGCCGCAGCAGCTGAGCAGAGACGGTGCCCGACGGGGTCCCGGTTCGTGGGATTCACCCGTGGGCAGGAGTTTCCGGTGAGCAGTGCCGCCCCTCTAAGCGGGCTAGGGCCATAGGCACCGCCCGGAGCCGCCCTGAAGGAGGACCTGCGGCCGGGTAACGCCCCCTAACCTCTCGTATAGTACTGAGCCGCTAGTAGACAAGCAAGACTTACTGGGTGAGAGAGAATATAAAGCGTGATGATAGTATATGCCTACACGTCCATGCTGCATAACCACCCCAGAAACATAAAACATTAATGGAGTAACCCAAACCTAAATACTTACCACGTCCCAACGGGGATCTCTAGCACCTAGAGGGGAACAAAGTCATTAATACCTATTAGAGACATTGACTACTTACCTACATGGGGTGTTGCAGCATTGTACTAGGGCAGAACCTGTTCATGGGGATTTACAATTATATTCAAGGGTGGTACTCTCCCTGGAATAAAGCAGAGATACTGGAATAATTACTCTAGAGTACATCAGTACTACTGCTGCAAAGGGATCAACACACACACCAGCACCCATGAGAAAGGTGAATAACTGTTAGATAGTATCGGCCCTTTGAACAACCGGGACATTACAATTATCAGGTCCACGTCCTTGCTCGCAGAGTTAGAGTCCTGGATTAAAGCGTGGTATCGGCAGATTGGACGCGGAAAAGAGACTTAACTCTTACCTCCTAAAACCCCTTTTGTGTTAGGGTCGAAATACGGGACTATCTGCCTCACCGTTGTGGGGTCAATCTACAGCTAACCTAGAATCCTCGCTAGCGGACGGAGAGAGAGGGAAAGAGAGACGGTACCAGTGCACTGACTGTTACATATATATATATATTTGCAAATATATAATTAATCTTGGGGGCAAAGTGTTGATATGGCTGTAACCCTCCCTTCCCCTATCCTTAGGAAAGTGTAAAGGTTACTATTTTATAAAGTATGAGTGCCTCCACCCAAGCAGTAAGATTCCCGGGCTTGCTTGGGAAAGCCCTAGAGGCAATAGTAATTGCCCTTAACCAAAGTATAAATTTTATACCGACCTTCTGTCTTTCAGATCTGTCAGAGAATTCTCCGCTGGACTTCAATTTACAGGTAAGTAAATAGTTTAGTAATCCTCCAATATCATAGCAGCAGTGTGATACTACATGAGATCATAGGAACATTACATGGTATTAAAAGATAGATATCAATTAAGGATATAGGGATACATTAATACCATTCAATTCATATATGGTTTTCATTACAACATAAATTGCATGCATATACAAAAAAAATATTTTATAACCGGTTCAAAATTATAACCATTACCAATTCATAGTTTACCATAAGATTTAATTAAGTGATTTTCCATGACTCTTCGAGTGGTATCCCATAGTGGTGCGGCAACTTAGTAGGATGAAGCATACGTTGGTGCACTGTTGGGGCCCTTGATGTAGCTTTAAATCGTCCGAGAAGTTAAGAATCACCGCTGCAAAATCTTGACGAGGGTTTATATTAAGATGGGGCTCTTGAATAAATGAGGTCTCGTTTTTCCCTAAAATACTTTCAGTCAACGATATCCTTCCTATGTTCTCTGAATGTCAGTCTATCTTGCTCCAGTAAGGCTCCCCCAACTCTGGAGTTAATATAGAGAGGAGGGTTGACCTGAATAACAGGACTATGCTGAATTCTCGTACCTTTCTCTCCTTCCGGGGGAATACGGTATATCTAGATATATCCTGGTATGTTATTACCATAAAGGGTCTGCATTATCTTTGTGGTTAACTAAGCGGCTTAATTATATCCTCCAGCTGCCTAAGTATTCTCCAATGGCTCTCTATATTGCATGGAGATAGGGATACGCTGTCATTAGTAGTCCCTCCCCTCAGTTCTGTGCTGAACTACCATATAGGAGGGATCTTCAGGTGGGTAGTCCTAAAGTGCGTCACTGCTCCCTTTTTCACCTTTCTTAAAGGGCACTCCCAACAGGTCCACCATACAGGCACGCTGAGGACCCTGAATCCGGCTATGCCACTAAGCAATAGAGGGTCGGTTCTCGGCAGCTCTCTTTACCCCCCAATATTCTCCTCTATCAGACTGTTTTCCTCCGGGGGACTATATCGAGTAACAGGGGGAGGAGGGAGATGCGATGCGGACACCAGGGGAACTGCCGTCAGTCACTCACCCATTCGGCTCTCAGCGCAGCAAATCAAGATCAGGTACGATCTCTCTCCTTTGCCGGGGGGTGTCCCCACTCAGGATGCCGCCTCCTCTCCAGCCCGTCCTTGCTTCCTCTCCGATCTATCAGCCGGGAATATCGATCACAGTACCGGCGGTGTCTCTCGTAGCTGCCGCTCCGGTACGAGAGTGTATGAGCGATCCCTCTCTCTCCTGCCTCTTCTCCGTCTGCGTAGCTCTCCCCTCCTTAGTCCGCACGAGCAGGCTAACCGTTTTTACCGGTCCCTCGTGAGCCCACTAGAAGCTTCTATATTGTCCCCACTCTCACGCACCACATGATGGGGATACCACGAGCCACTCTACACATCTAATACTAATATAACAGGCTATATATTGTGATAGTCTTATAACCAATAACGATTATTATATTAGCTATAAACACATTATAACAATCACTACTCTAAGACCTCCCTTTTTCCAGGGTAGAAGGCCATTTCTCTCAGTCCACATATATTAATATACAAAGGGCTACATGGCGAAGATCAACAGAGTTATAATGACATGTATAACATGTATATAGAAATGTTTAGTTTAAGTGTTATACAGTGAATGTGATAGTTATATGTTAACTAAAGCTGATATTTTATTGCATCGTTGATACCATTATTGTTAATTGACTCGTACGGCTGGGAAACCAAGGCGAGGGCCCGAAACAAAGGCGAGGGCTCGAAACCAAGGCAAGGGCCCGAAACCAAGGCAAGGGCCCCCAGGTGAGATCAACCTTGTTATCACTCATTACGATAGGCCACTGGGAACATAATTTATGCAAAGGGTTTTCTCATACCTCCCCTCAACTACGACCATACCTCGTAGCCCAAAGGTTTGAGTGGAGGCACTGACATTCTCCAGACGAAACACCACCGGAAGGGAGGGCTGCATAAACACCACCATGCCGCCTCCTCCCACCCAGCGACCACCTCTGCCTGTCAATCAGGCAGAGGTGATCGCTAGGAAACGACAGCTGTTGGCTGTAAGCCATGCGCCGGCACACTGCACATGTGCAGCTCTGACCTGATAGCTGCGATGAACTACAGCGAGCGATAAGGTCAGAATGACCCCCATAGGACGCTGCAGTAAAAGGATGTTTCCCCCCTATGTACAGCGCTAAGACTTGCTGCAGATGCAGTGGCATACCCTCCAGCTGCACCTTTCTGGCAGGTACAGTCCCTTTTTTTTATGGTCTGTACCGATTTTTGACTCTCCAAGCTTCCATTGAAAGTACAGGAAAAGGGGTGTGGCCACGCCGCTGTACCCATGACCACGCCCCCTTTTGGAATGTGTATCAATGTTTATGTTTAAAGTGTTGGAGGGTATGTTGCTGCAGATGCAGTGGGCCTATTTTGGGGTGTGGGCCTGGAGCTGCAGCTCCATCAGCCCCATTGTTACTCCTGCTCTGGGAACACACAGCAGCCAAATGTCACAACTGAGGGCTGGTGACCGTGACTGGGAGCCTCAGTTGTAGGGGCTGACGGGTACTTGAATTTAGGAGGAGCTATGGGACTCCTGGGCATGCGTAATGACAGTAGCAATGAATGCCCGAGGGCGTGACCACGACAACTGGAAATGCCTTAAGTGCTTTTATTAAATAAAAAGTCAAATAACGTGCAAAAGAATAATAGAAAGTCACAAGTGATAATTAGGTGCACAATTGGTAAAGACCAGTAACCTGGAATATGGAGGAAAGTTCTGTAAACAATAAATGAAGCTGGGGTTCGCTGGAAAATTGAAATAGAAGCTGGGGTGCGCTGGAAAACTGTAGTTATTGGAGAGTGGCTGCTGGAAAGCTGGAATACAGAAACAGGTGAATAAGGTGATGCTGTAGAAGATTAATCACAGAAGTGTCGTGTTACACTGTAGAGTGTAACACAGAGGAGTCAGGCTTGAATGCAGGATGGAATTGCAGGAGAAAGTCTGTAGTGAAGCTTGCAGGCTGGAATCACTGATGACAATGAAAGCACTGACCATTTCCTGGTTCAGGCTCAATCCCTTTATACCCTTAGGTATGTAGGGATTGGATGAGCAATTAGGCAGACTTCAGCGGAGCTATGGATTGGAGGACAGGATCATGTGACTAAAGTCCAACATGGCTGCGCCCATGAACACACACAGAAGGGGAATAAACTACTATAGGAAAGGTTTAACAATGGCGATGAAGGCCGCAGTAGCAGAATCACATGCGCCCAGCGGCGCGCGGCGGTCAGCAAGACAGGAGCGGCAGCAGAGGCCCATGGAGGAGGTGTATCCAGATAGGAAAATAGTGTCTCAGTACCCGGATCATGACAGTACCCCCTCCTTTAGGAGTGGCCCCAGGACACTTCTTAAGTTTACCTGGCCATCTGGAATGGAACTTCTGGATGAAGACTTGTGCCAACTTGGAAGTGGGAGATCCATGACAGAATCCATCGAGGGATGAGCCCACGGACGATGAGGAACAGACAAGGAAACCAGTTGCCTAGTGGGTGACTGGCGGGATACTTTGTGCTGGGCACATTTTGGGCAGGAGGCCACAAATTCAGCAATGTCCTTTTTTAGGGTCGGCCACCAATTTGACCTGGAAACGAACTTTAAGGTCTTGCATATGCCCGCGTGTCCGGCAAAGCGAGAGGAATGTGCCCAATTCAAGAGCTTCCTCCTGAAAGCCGGCTTCACAAAATTTTTCCCTGGCGGGGTCATAGAGTCCATCCTCACTGCGGAGAACGCCACTGGATTAACAATATAATGCTTGTCAGTAGCCTCGGACTCATTTTCTTGCTCCCAGGAGCGGGAAAGGACATCAGCGTTGTGATTCGGTGACCCTGGACAAAACTGTAGTTTGAAGTCTTGGCACGGAGGAGACGGGACATCAGAAGACTTGTAGGAGGATATGCAAACTGGAAGCTCTTTTTGAAGACAAGTCTCTGAGCAGGAAGGACCCCATGCCAGGATACGGGTCGACTTCCAATCAACTTGAGGATTATGCAGACGTAGCCATGGGAGGCCTAGGACCACAGGATGGCTGGCCCTGGGGATAACCTGGAAAGAAATCAACTCTGTATGCTGGTCCCCTACCTTCAGATGGATAGGTAGGGTCTTGGAGGTAATCACCGCATCAGGAATCCCACTGCCGTCCACGGCAGTTAGAGATATCGGTGATGACAGTCTCTCAGTGGATAGAGACCACTGCTTAACGAACCTCTCTGTAATAAAGTTTCCGGCTGCTCCAGAATCCAATAAGGCAGTGAGATTCTTTGTACGCTGAGCCACCTGCAGAGAAACTGAGAGATTGCAGTTACTTGGAAACGGAGAGAAATTAGTCACTCCTAGCTGGTCTTCTCCTTGGTGGGCTAGGACTTGGGGTTGTCCCGGACGCTTGGACAGGACTTGATAACGTGAGAAGATTCGGCACAATATAAACAGAGACGCTCAGCAAAACGTCTACTACGCTCTGCCTGAGATAAACGAGAGCGACCTATCTGCATAGGTTCCTCCCTAGACGAAGATGGCTGACGAGGAATGGAAACAGTAGGAATCTTGGGAAATGTGGATCTTCCTCGTTCAACAGCCCTTTCACGGAACCGTAAATCGACCTTAGTGCAGAGGGAAATGAGCTTGTTTAACGTTAAAGTTAAGTCTCTAGCAGCGAGCTCATCTTTGATACGCTCGGATAGCCCTCCCCAGAAGGCTGCATAAAGAGCGTCATCATTCCAGGAGACTTCAGATGCCAAGGTCTGGAATTGCACCAAATACTGACCGACAGTTCGCGTCCCCTGACGCAGCCGAAGGATCTCTGAAGAAGCTGATGTCACTCGACCTGGCTCATCGAAAATTCGTCTGAACGTTGCCACGAAGTTAGCATAGGATGACAACAGGGCATCAGACCTTTCCCATATAGGTGAGGCCCAGTCTAGAGCGGCACCAGTGAGTAGAGAGATTAGGTATGCCACCTTAATGCGGTCAGTAGGGAAACTGCTGGGTTGCAATTCAAATTGGATCTCGCACTGGTTTAGGAAACCCCTACAGGCTTTAGGGGATCCATCATATTTAGCAGGAGTTGGCAAGTGAAGGTAGGGAGCAGGAACGGGTATGGTGGGTGGGGACACAACCGGAGGCGCTGGAGTCGACACACTGGACGCTCCTAATCCACGGAGGGCCACTTGAATTTCATCCAGCCGGGAGGAGAGGTCCTGGAGACAGCGAACAACATGGCCTTGAGCAGCCTCCTGACGTTCAAGGCGGGTTGCCAATTCTTGAATCAGCCTAAGCGCTTGGGCCTGGTCTCCGGCTGGATCCATTAGGTCAGTGCTTACTTACTGTCACAACTGAGGGCTGGAGACTGTGACTGAGAGCCTCAGTTGTAGGGCCTGACGGGTACTTAAATTTAGGAGGAGTTATGTAACTCCTGGACATGCGTAATGAGCGTAGCAATGAATGCCCGAGGGCGTGACCACGACAACTGGAAATGCCTTAAGTGCTTTTATTAAATAAAAAGTCAAATAACGTGCAAAAGAATAATAGAAAGTCACAAGTGATAATTAGGTGCACAATTGGTAAAGACCAGTAACCTGGAATATGGAGGAAAGTTCTGTAAACAATAAATGAAGCTGGGGTTCGCTGGATAATTGAAATAGAAGCTGGGGTGCGCTGGAAAACTGTAGTTATTGGAGAGTGGCTGCTGGAAAGCTGGAATACAGAAACAGGTGAATAAGGTGATGCTGTAGAACACAGGTTCTCAAACTCGGTTCTCAGGACCCCACACGGTGCATGTTTTGCAGGTCTCCTCACAGAATTACAAGTGACATAATTAGCTCCACCTGTGAACCTTTTACAATGTGTCAGTGAGTAATTAATACACCTGTGCACCTGCTGGGTTACCTGCAAAACATGCACTGTGTGGGGTCCTGAGGACCGAGTTTGAGAACCCCTGCTGTAGAAGATTAATCACAGAGGTGTCGTGTTACACTGTAGAGCAGAGGTTCTCAAACTCGGTCCTCAGGACCCCACACAGTGCATGTTTTCCAGGTAACCCAGCAAGTGCACAGGTGTATTAATTATTCACTGACCCATTTTAAAAGGTCCACAGGTGGAGCTAATTATTTCACTTGTGATTCTGTGAGGAGACCTGCAAAACATGCACTGTGTGGGGTCCTGAGGACCGAGTTTGAGAACCTGTGCTGTAGAGTGTAACACAGAGGAGTCAGGCTTGAATGCAGGATGGAATTGCAGGAGAAAGTCTGTAGTGAAGCTTGCAGGCTGGAATCACTGATGACAATGAAAGCACTGACCATTTCCTGGTTCAGGCTCAATCCCTTTATACCCTTAGGTATGTAGGGATTGGATGAGCAATTAGGCAGACTTCAGCGGAGCTATGGATTGGAGGACAGGATCATGTGACTAAAGTCCAACATGGCTGCGCCCATGAACACACACAGAAGGGGAATAAACTACTATAGGAAAGGTTTAACAATGGCGATGAAGGCCGCAGTAGCAGAATCACATGCGCCCAGCGGCGCGCGGCGGTCAGCAAGACAGGAGCGGCAGCAGAGGCCCATGGAGGACGTGTATCCAGAAGGGAAAATGGTGTCTCAGTACCCAGATCGTGACACCAAAGGGCAGAGCCTCCCATTGGATGTAAGCTGTGTGGGGGGGCGTTTCCCGCCCAATCAGCTGTGGACTGGGTGTGATAGACCTGCTGCTAACCCAATGAGAGCTCCTAGCCACGCCCAGCGTTAGAGGCCCAGGAACAGAATCACAGATCGGGGATATTACATAGGAGACATGAGAGAAGTTTTATATGTATATAAGGAGAGAGAATTGACTGCATAGGAAAGGAAAGAGTTAAACATCTGGGGAGGGGTGGACCTAGCTGTTAGGAAAGTACAGCCTTCTTTAGGGGGAGGGTTTGATATATATAGAGAAGGTGAGGCCATCTTAGTTCTCTTGGTGATTTGCTTTTAGGTGAGTGCTGCATTGCAGACAATTTTGTTTTTCATTCACTGTGCAAACAGAATAACAAAGTTACCCCCACCTTCTTGTAATACTCCTCCTCTCCACCTTCTTATTACCTGCTGCTATGGCTGCCCGCCCCCAGCGCGTTCTACGGGCCCCGGCTCGGTACCGTGGGTCAGACGGTCGAGCGGGCCCTGAGGATGCAGTGGGCAGCATGGGGGACGGGGCTCCGTCCCTCGGGGCCTCAGCAAACAGGGACGCGGGCATCATAAGCAGGGCCCGGTCGGGCTCGCAGCCGGGAGCCGAGTCGGTCACACCGGCCGGGCGAGGGCGGCGTGGGGGACCAGGGGTCCCTGCAGGCCACCCGAGGATTGACGGGCGGCGGCCGTCCCCTCCGGGAGCCGCCGAGTCCGGGATCGTGTCGGGCGCCCGCGGGCGCGCGCGTGCACGCTGCGGGGGGGCGCTCGGCGGTTTCAGGTCCTAGCCCTCCTCCCTTGCCACGGCCGAATGTTAGTGCCGGGCGGGGGGAGAGGACGGGAAGGGGAGCTGGCGGTCGCCGCGCGGGGCCTTTGCAGGAGCCTCGCGCGGCGGCCGAGGAGGAGACGCAGTCCGGGAGCCCGATGGCGGCGCAGCGGGTGGCACGAGCCTGCCGAGAGCTGAGGGCCGCCGCTGCGGAGCTGGAGCTAGGTGCGGACCGGGAACAACAGGTGCGCGCGCTCACTGCGCATTCCACGCGGGGGGCCCGGCGTGCGCCGCAAGCATGGGCCGGGCCCTCTTCTGCTTTGTCTTCCACAGAGGGCCGAGAAGAAGGGGATTTGGCAGATTTCGTGGAGGACGCTGATTGGGCTGAGGAGGATGAGGATTCCAGGTCGGAGAGGTCGATGGCATTCGGTGAGTTGGTACAGTCTATATCAATTTCGCCCACGAGCTCGAGTTCGCATAGCTCTTCGTCTTCCTCCTCTTCCTCTTCTTTGTCGACGCAAGCGTCCGACGTTGACAGTACTTCTAGGGCAAGGAAGAAGGCGGCAAAATTTGCCAAGCGGGCAGCAAAACAGCAGAAGAGGCGTAAGCGGCGCAAGCGAGTTAGTGAGGAGGAGCGTAGGGCAAAAAAGCGGCGCGACCTGCCTGGGGTAGTGCGCTGCAAAAACACCGCAGTTATGCGGGGGCTGTGAGACAGCTGCCGCAAGAAGATACGTAGGGGTGACTTCGTGGACTTATTCGTTTTGACTAAGGCCATGAAGAAGGATTACAAAGCGGCGGCCGCTAAGAAGGGCATGGGGACAGAGGTTTTCCGGTCTTTTGATAATTGGCTGGCCGGTTTCTGGGTCTTTGCGGCATGCTATTTGGAGGATAGGCCGGAAGAGCACATGAATATTATCCGGTACCTGCATCTCGTGCACGACATGCAGCGCACATCCTCGGGCTCGGAATGGCGCCGGTATGACCAAGAGTTTCGGGAGAAACAGGACGGGCTACGGGTCATGGATTTTGGGTTCAAGGACGTGGAGGTCTGGCTCAAAGTGACCCGGGCATCACAGCAGGAGGAAGAACCCCAGAAACAGGGAGCAGGTGGGCGTCGCGCAGGGTCATCAGCCCAGGGGGCGGGCGCGGACGGGGGATTTGCCAGGACAGGCGGATTGGCCGTTCGCGCGGGCGGGCGGTCTGCCCCACGAGGGAAATGCTTCGCTTTTAACAGCGGAGCATGTTCCTTTGGCAAGCAGTGTCGTTTTCGTCACTCCTGCCAGCAGTGTGGAGGAGCCCACCCAGCCTCCTCTTGTTTCAAAGGTGGTCGACAGGGAAATCGGGGAAACCGCTCGGCAGAGCCCCAACGCCAGTTAAGCTGGAAACGATGGGCAAGTGGTTGGATCTGTATCCAAATAAAAGGGATGCAAAATTTTTGTTAGACGGTTTTAAGTTTGGTTTTCGCTTGCCTGTTGCGAGCGAAGTGTCCGTGCACGCGCAGAGGAACCTCCAGTCTGCCCGAGCTTTGCCGACTGTGCTGTGGGAGAAAGTGGATAAGGAGGTCAGGTTGGGCAGGATGGAGGGGCCGTTTAGGTCACCCCCGGTGGATGACTTGGTCATCTCCCTGGTCGGGGTGGTACCGAAGAAGACTCCAGGCGCTTTTCGGCTCATCCAGCATCTTTCTTACCCGCCGGGGGCATCGGTCAACGACGCAATACCACCGGCTCATTGCTCGGTGGTGTATCAGTCATTTGACGAGGCGCTAGAGATGGTCCGCAGCTACGGGAGCGGGGCCCTCATGGCTAAGATTGATGTTGAATCAGCCTTTAGATTACTGCCATTGCATCCGGACTCATTCCGTTTTATGGGTTTCCGGATTGGGGCGGAGTATTTCATCGACAAATGTCTGCCGATGGGATGTTCCGTTTCATGCTCATTTTTCGAGCGCTTTAGCATGTTTCTTCATTGGTGCGTGGAGTCGGCGTCAGGCGGTCACGGGGTTGCCCATTACCTCGATGATTTCCTGTGTGCGGGTCCGGCTAATGACGCAAGGTGCGGCGACTTGCTGTTTAGCACCCAGGCTCTTTTTTATCACTTCGGTGTTCCTGTAGCCAGGGACAAAACGGAGGGTCCGGACTCCTGCCTATCATTTTTGGGGATTGAAATTGACACTGTGGCGGGAGAGTGTCGCCTGCCCCGGGACAAAGTGTCGAAGCTCCGCGAAACCATTTGCCGGTTCAACGGCTCGCGTAAAGTTACGCTGCGGCAGGCGCAGTCCTTGCTGGGCATGCTGAACTTTGCTTGTCGGGTAATACCGATGGGCAGGGTTTTCTGCCGGAAGCTCGAAAGGGCGACGGCGGGGTGTGCCAGGCCTCATCATTTCGTGCGATTGTCCTCTGAATTAAAAAGGGATTTGGCCGTCTGGGCTTCGTTCCTGGAGGATTTCAACGGAGTGAGCATATGGCAAGCGCCAGCCGTAGACAGCGAGCGGTTGCAGCTGTTTACTGATGCTGCAGGTGCCTTTGGATTCGGTTGTTTTTTGGAGGGATCGTGGTGTGCGGCATCCTGGCCGGCAAACTGGCATAGCGAGGGTCTTACAAAAGATCTGGTGCTGCTGGAGCTTTTTCCCATTATGGTAGCGTTGGAGGTCTGGGGCGATCGGTTGGCTAACCGCAGCATATTGTTTAGATGCGATAATCTGGGCGTGGTGCATGCGATTAATAACCAGAGGGCGAAATCGCTAGTGGTTCTGCGGGTGCTCGGGCAATTGCTTTTGACGTGCTTGCGTAGGAACCTATGGTTCCGGGCACAACACGTGCCCGGTTTGGAGAACGGAATTGCAGACGCATTGTCGCGTGGACAGTGGGAGAGATTTTGGGTTTTGGCACCCGAGGCCGAGGAGCAAGGTTTTCACTGTCCCGGTTATGTTTGGCAGGTGATCGGGCCGGACTGGAGGGTCTAGCGTTGCGGTCAGTCGCGCCAGCCACGCTCAAGGCTTACGGACGAGCTTGGAGCGAGTGGGAGGAGTTTGTCCAAGGTCGTCAGCATCAAGGTAAGAGCAAGCATCGGCTGATGCTTTCTTTTATTTGGCAGCTTTACGTTTCCGGTAGGTCCCGAGCGGTGGTATCACGGTACTTGGCTGGCGTCTCATTTTTCTGCAAGCTGCGAGGCGTCCCTGATGTAACAAAAAGCGAGGTTCTGCGGAAGGCAATGAAAGGGTGGGCGCGAGTTGCGCCGACGCCACCAGATAGGAGGCGGCCCATCGATGCGGCCTTGTTGCCGGCCGTCATCGCGGCGGTGGGGCGAGTCGCGTCGTCCAGGTTTGAGACACTTTTGTTCAGTTTGGCGTTCTCAATGGCTTACCACGGGGCCTTTCGGGTTTCCGAGTTGGTAGCGCCTTCCAAGAGAGCAGATTCGCGCATGCTGGTCGGAGACGTTGTAGTGGGTGAGAGGTCCTTGCTGTGCAGATTGCGGCGCTCTAAGACGGATCAAGTGGGGAGAGGGCGCTGGGTCACTATGGTTCCAGCGCTAGAGGAAAGCGTTTGCCCAGTGGGTCTGGCAATGCAATATGTGGTGGTGCGACCTGTTAAGGATGGGTCATGGCTATTGCATTATGACGGGCTGCCAGTCACGAAATACCAGTTCCGTTGGATGCTGGGTCGTTGTTTGGCGGGCTTGGGCCCCCCACCCGCTGCTTTCGGTACCCATTCCTTTCGAATAGGCGCGGCGACGTCGGCTGCTGCGGCGGGTTTTTCCAGAACTGAGATCCAGGCGGTGGGGCGATGGAAGTCGTCAAGTAATAGACGATACATTCGCCCCGTCGCGTGAGAAGTCGGTTTGCACCTAGTGCTTTGTTTTATTGCAATGTATTATGTTGTTCCAGTTCTGTGATTTTATGGTGTTGTGCGTTTGTTAGTGTTCCCCCTTTTTATCCTACTCAGGGATTAGCTACTCGCCGTTGCTGACATGAGTCGGCAGCGGGGGTCTGGAGTTATTTTGCGATTTTTTGCCTGACTTGACGGACTGAATTCTAATCTACAATTCGGCTAATTTGGTCTAATCAGAGTCCCTCAGCAGGTCTTTACGTTTCACCTCCAGCTGAGTTATTACATGTGTTTCCCATTTTATACCCCCCCCTCCCCTCCCCCCCCCCCCCTGTTTTATTTCATTTGTTTTATTTGATCTTCCCCTTTGTGTCTTTAATTGCGCTTTAAATTGGCAACGGAACGTGGTGCAGTCGGCTAGGCCGTGACTGCTGCAATAGCGAGATCTAAAGTTTTCTTTTTGGCAGATCCTTCAGTATAAACAGTTAATAAGCCTCTTAGTAATCAATTCTACCCCTCTTTTCCCCTTCAGGATGGTTTGACGACAATTTGGCCGTTTGGGTGGTTGGCCACTCTTACATTTACTGGGCGGCCAGGTTTGTGGCCTCGGAACGGGTTCAGGCATTGCTTGGAGTACAGGGTGTCAGATGGCTTGGCTGGCGAGGAATGATGTGGGGTGAGCTGAGGAGTAGGTTAGTGAGTCAGGCCAGCAAGCATGGAGTTCCTAGGGTCCTGGTTGTCCATCTAGGTGGCAACGACCTGGGGAAGAGGACATCCTTGGAGCTGCGGTGGGCCATGATACAGGATCTGGCAAGTGTGGCCGCAACATGGACCAATTGTGTGTTGGTTTTTTCAATGATGGTGCCAAGATTGTGTTGGAGGGGTGTGGCGGATGGGCGCCAGATTGACGAGGCCCGGAAAAAGGTGAACGGGGCGGTGGCAAAGTGGGTGCTGTCCCACGGAGGGAGGGTGGTTCGCCACCCGAGGATTCGGTTCAGAGACAGCCACCTTTTCCGGCATGATGGAGTACATCTATCCAATGAGGGGATGATGTTTTTTTCTGGAGGATCTAGGTTTCGCTTTGCAGGAGTTAGGGTAGGTTTATGGTGGCGGTGCGAAAGACTTTGGGGATGAGTCTTTCGCTGTTGGCGGAAAAGAACGGCAGTTTTGTATTGTAGGGAAAACTGTAGTGTTTTACAGTTTGTTGTGGTTTAGGTGCACTCACCTCCATCGACTTATGGCCGCTTGACCACCCGTCAGGGAAGGCAGCGGCAGGGCACCCAGGAGCGGTGGGTAGTCACTGTGGGGGTTGAGTTGTCACCTATTACCGGTTTATGATAAGTTTTAGTAAATTTATAGGGTTAGTTATTTAAGGTTAATTTAGGTTAATTGAGCCGTTCTTTTGGGCCGCCACCATATGCCGGCTGGAGCGGCATATTAAATTAATTTCTTTATTACAGGTTTCCTAATGGATAGGGACAAATAAATAGCTAGCAATTTTCTGCCAAAATTCAAGTCTCCGTGTCGTTATTTCTGGTTCTAGGTTATGAATGCTTTACTTTCAAAGAAAGGGGTCCACCAAATATCACTAAGATGTTTAGTCTCAAGCAAACAACATATAGAAATATTAGTACATTTTTAGACTAGTTCAATATTTATAAATATAATTTAGATGAAGGGAGATATTTTTTGCATATTCTGTTTGGTAAAAAAAGTAAATTTAGAGGTGGAACTACAAGAACAATCATGGCCTATTGCTAAACTCGCCAGTAAAAGCTGTCGGAAAAAAGATATGAAAAGTTTCAGACAATTTTCCCGATAATACAATGATACATACGGTTCCCATTCATTATCAATGGAAGTTGGAAAAGTTCGGAAAAAATGCGAAAAGTAGATTTTGTGAAAAAAACAATAAATACAATTGAAAAACTTACATAATACAGACGATACGCAAAAAATACGAAAATTATCGAAAATGTATCTAATTTTGTAATGCACAAAACTGTTGATACATAGCCCTATGTCTGAGAGGGGCAGCTGGGAGATTTGGGTCTGTGGCGCAGTGTGGAAGGGGGTCTGGGTTATTGCTGAAGAGAACATGGCAGGTGTGAGCGGGGAATTCCCGGGTGGTATGTGTGAGAGGGGTGTCACAGCGATAGTAACCATTCACCCTAATGGCCCCGTATCTACAAGAAGAGCCACGCATGATGCGTCCAGGTGATGACCCCGCTCATATTATTACCCCTGAATGCACCGGAATGGCCACTTTCCTGCAGACCCTCAGTGCGGGTGTATTCCCTACAGAATATCACCCATACAGGTCAGAGGTAGGTACACGGAGTGAGTCCGGGGTGCCGCTGCCAGGTCAGTCAGGTCAGAGGTAGATATACGGGGAGAGTCCGGGAGCCGCTGTCAGGTCAGTCAGGTCAGAGGTAGGTACACGGGGAGAGTCCGGGGTGCCGCTGTCAGGTCAGTCAGGTCAGAGGTAGGTACTCGGGGAGAGTCCGGGAGCCGCTGTCAGGTCAGAGGTAGGTACACGGAGTGAGTCCGGGGTGCCGCTGCCAGGTCAGTCAGGTCAGAGGTAGGTATACGGGGAGAGTCCGGGAGCCGCTGTCAGGTCAGTCAGGTCAGAGGTAGATACACGGGGAGAGTCCGGGAGCCGCTGCCAGGTCAGTCAGGTCAGAGGTAGGTACACAGGGAGAGTCCGGGGTGCCGCTGTCAGGTCAGTCAGGTCAGAGGTAGGTACACGGGGAGAGTCCGGGAGCTGCTGCCAGGTCAGTCAGGTCAGAGGTAGGTACACGGGGAGAGTCCGGGAGCCGCTGCCAGGTCAGTCAGGTCAGAGGTAGGTACACGGAGTGAGTCCGGGGAGCCGCTGCCAGGTCAGTCAGGTCAGAGGTAGGTATACGGGGAGAGTCCGGGAGCCGCTGTCAGGTCAGTCAGGTCAGAGGTAGGTACACGGGGAGAGTCCGGGAGCCGCTGCCAGGTCAGTCAGGTCAGAGGTAGGTACACAGGGAGAGTCCGGGGTGCCGCTGTCAGGTCAGTCAGGTCAGAGGTAGGTACACGGGGAGAGTCCGGGAGCTGCTGCCAGGTCAGTCAGGTCAGAGGTAGGTACACGGGGAGAGTCCGGGAGCCGCTGCCAGGTCAGTCAGGTCACACACTCTTATCACCTACATGTCAACAAACAACCCCGCGCTGCGGCTGCCGCCACTCACTCCCCCCGCAGCGCAGCACAGAGATCTCAGCACGCAATCATTGTCCTGTCACTTTCACACGGCCGACAGGAATAGAATAAACTCCACACACGCTATCCAGGCACGAAAACACTGTCACGGAAACATGCAAACAGATCAATGCTCCAGTCGTGCCAGCGTCCCCCCGACGCAGGAGGCGGGAACTGCCAGTCCCACACCATGCATTAACCCTTCCTGTACAGACACTGCCTGCCGGTATACAGGGAACATACTACCAGTCCCACACCATGCATTAACCCTTCCTGTACAGAGCACTGTCTGCCGGTATACAGGGAACGTACTGCCAGTCCCACACCATGCATTAACCCTTCCTGTACAGAGCACTGTCTGCCGGTATACAGGGAACGTACTGCCAGTCCCACACCATGCATTAACCCTTCCTGTACAGAGCACTGCCTGCCGGTATACAGGGAACGTACTGCCAGTCCCACACCATGCATTAACCCTTCCTGTACAGAGCACTGCCTGCCGGTATACAGGGAACGTACTGCAAGTCCCACACCATGCATTAACCCTTCCTGTACAGACACTGCCTGCCGGTATACAGGGAACGTACTGCCAGTCCCACACCATGCATTAACCCTTCCTGTACAGACACTGCCTGTCGGTATACAGGGAACGTACTGCCAGTCCCACACCATGCATTAACCCTTCCTGTACAGACACTGCCTGCCGGTATACAGGGAACGTACTGCCAGTCCCACACCATGCATTAACCCTTCCTGTACAGACACTGCCTGCCGGTATACAGGGAACGTACTGCCAGTCCCACACCATGCATTAACCCTTCCTGTACAGAGCACTGCCTGCCGGTATACAGGGAACGTACTGCCAGTCCCACACCATGCATTAACCCTTCCTGTACAGACACTGCCTGCCTGTATACAGGGAAAATACTGCCAGTCCCACACCATGCATTAACCCTTCCTGTACAGAGCACTGCCTGCCGGTATACAGGGAACGTACTGCCAGTCCCACACCATGCATTAACCCTTCCTGTACAGACACTGCCTGCCAGTATACAGGGAACGTACTGCCAGTCCCACACCATGCATTAACCCTTCCTGTACAGACACTGCCTGCCGGTATACAGGGAACATACTGCCAGTCCCACACCATGCATTAACCCTTTCTGTACAGAGCACTGCCTGCCGGTATATAGGGAACGTACTGCCAGTCCCACACCATGCATTTACCCTTTCTGTACAGAGCACTGCCTGCCGGTATACAGGGAACGTACTGCCAGTCCCACACCATGCATTAACCCTTCCTGTACAGAGCACTGCCTGCCGGTATACAGGGAACATACTGCCAGTCCCACACCATGCATTAACCCTTCCTGTACAGACACTGCCTGCCGGTATACAGGGAACATACTGCCAGTCCCACGCCATGCATTAACCCTTCCTGTACAGACACTGCCTGCCGGTATACAGGGAACATACTGCCAGTCCCACGCCATGCATTAACCCTTCCTGTACAGACACTGCCTGCCGGTATACAGGGAACGTACTGCCTGTCCCATACCATGCATTAACCCTTCCTGTACAGACACTGCCTGCCGGTATACAGGGAACGTACTGCCAGTCCCACACCATGCATTAACCCTTCCTGTACAGAGCACTGCCTGCCGGTATACAGGGAACGTACTGCCAGTCCCACACCATGCATTAACCCTTCCTGTACAGAGCACTGCCTGCCGGTATACAGGGAACATACTGCCAGTCCCACACCATGCATTAACCCTTCCTGTACAGACACTGTGCCTGCCGGTATACAGGGAACATACTGCCAGTCCCATGCCATGCATTAACCCTTCCTATACAGAGCACTGCCTGCCGGTATACAGGGAACGTACTGACAGTCCCACGCCATGAATTAACCCTTCCTGTACAGAGCAATGCCTGCCGGTATACAGGGAACATACTGCCAGTCCCACACCATGCATTAACCCTTCCTGTACAGACACTGCCTGCCCGTAGGCAGGGAATGTACTGCCAGTCCCACAGCATGCATTAACCCTTCCTGTACAGAGCACTGCCTGCCGGTATACAGGGAACGTACTGCCAGTCCCACACCATGCATTTACCCTTTCTGTACAGAGCACTGCCTGCCGGTATACAGGGAACGTACTGCCAGTCCCACACCATGCATTAACCCTTCCTGTACAGAGCACTGCCTGCCGGTATACAGGGAACATACTGCCAGTCCCACACCATGCATTAACCCTTCCTGTACAGACACTGCCTGCCGGTATACAGGGAACATACTGCCAGTCCCACGCCATGCATTAACCCTTCCTGTACAGACACTGCCTGCCGGTATACAGGGAACATACTGCCAGTCCCACGCCATGCATTAACCCTTCCTGTACAGAGCACTGCCTGCCGGTATACAGGGAACGTACTGCCAGTCCCACACCATGCATTAACCCTTCCTGTACAGAGCACTGCCTGCCGGTATACAGGGAACATACTGCCAGTCCCACACCATGCATTAACCCTTCCTGTACAGACACTGTGCCTGCCGGTATACAGGGAACATACTGCCAGTCCCATGCCATGCATTAACCCTTCCTATACAGAGCACTGCCTGCCGGTATACAGGGAACGTACTGACAGTCCCACGCCATGAATTAACCCTTCCTGTACAGAGCAATGCCTGCCGGTATACAGGGAACATACTGCCAGTCCCACACCATGCATTAACCCTTCCTGTACAGACACTGCCTGCCCGTAGGCAGGGAATGTACTGCCAGTCCCACAGCATGCATTAACCCTTCCTGTACAGAGCACTGCCTGCCGGTATACAGGGAACGTACTGCCAGTCCCACACCATGCATTAACCCTTCCTGTACAGACACTGCCTGCCGGTATACAGGGAATGTACTGCCAGTCCCACACCATGCATTAACCCTTCCTGTACAGACACTGCCTGCCGGTATACAGGGAACATACTGCCAGTCCCACACCATGCATTAACCCTTCCTGTACAGACACTGCCTGCCGGTCTACAGGGAACGTACTGCCAGTCCCACACCATGCATTAACCCTTCCTGTACAGACACTGCCTGCCGGTATACAGGGAACGTACTGCCAGTCCCACGCCATGCATTAACCCTTCCTGTACAAAGCACTGCCTGCCAGTATACAGGGAACGTACTACCAGTCCCACACCCTTCCTGTACAGACACTGCCTGCCGGTACACAGGGAACTTACTGCCAGTCCCACACCATGCATTAACCCTTCCTGTACAGACACTGCCTGCCGGTATACAGGGAACATACTGCCAGTCCCACACCATGCATTAACCCTTCCTGTACAGACACTGCCTGCCGGTACACAGGGAACATACTGCCAGTCCCACACCATGCATTAACCCTTCCTGTACAGACACTGCCTGCCGGTATACAGGGAACATACTGCCAGTCCCACACCATGCATTAACCCTTCCTGTACAGACACTACCTGCCGGTATACAGGGAACGTACTGCCAGTCCCACACCATGCATTAACCCTTCCAGTACAGAGCACTGCCTGCCGGTATACGGGGAACATACTGCCAGTCCCACACCATGCATTAACCCTTCCTGTACAGACACTGCCTGCCGGTATACAGGGAACGTACTGCCAGTCCCACACAATGCATTAACCCTTCCTGTACAGACACTGCCTGCCGCTATACAGGGAACGTACTGCCAGTCCCACACCATGCATTAACCCTTCCTGTACAGACACTGCCTGCCGGTATACAGGGAACGTACTGCCAGTCCCACACCATGCATTAACCCTTCCTGTACAGAGCACTGCCTGCCGGTATACAGGGAACGTACTGCCAGTCCCACACCATGCAGTAACCCTTCCTGTAAAGACACTGCCTGCCGGTATACAGGGAACGTACTGCCAGTCCCACACCATGCATTAACCCTTCCTGTACAGAGCACTGCCTGCCGGTATACAGGGAACATACTGCCAGTCCCACACCATGCATTAACCCTTCCTGTACAGACACTGCCTGCCGGTATACAGGGAACGTACTGCCAGTCCCACACCATGCATTAACCATTCCTGTACAGACACTGCCTGCCGGTGTACAGGGAACGTACTGCCAGTCCCACACCATCCATTAACTAATCCTGTACAGAGCACTGCCTGCCGGTATACGGGGAACATACTGCCAGTCCCACACCATGCATTAACTAATCCTGTACAGAGCACTGCCTGCCGGTATACAGGGAACGTACTGCCAGTCCCACACCATGCATTAACCCTTCCTGTACAGCCACTGCGTGCCGGTATACAGGGAATGTACTGCCAGTCCCACACCATGCATTAACCCTTCCTGTACAGACACTGCTTTCCGGTATACAAGGAACGTACTGCCAGTCCCACACCATGTATTAATCCTTCCTGTACAGACACTGCCTGCCGGTATACGGGGAACGTACTGCCAGACCCACACCATGCATTAACCCTTCCTGTACAGAGCACTGCCTGCCGGTATACAGGGAACGTACTGCCAGTCCCACACCATGCATTAACACTTCCTGTACAGAGCACTGCCTGCCGGTATACAGGGAACGTACTGCCAGTCCCACACCATGCATTAACCCTTCCTGTACAGAGCACTGCCTGCCGGTATACAGGGAACGTACTGCCAGTCCCACACCATGCATTAACCCTTCCTGTACAGACACTGCCTGCCAGTATAGGGAACGTACTGCCAGTCCCACACCATGCATTAACCCTTCCTGTACAGACACTGCCTGCCGGTATACTGGGAACATACTGCCAGTCGCACACCATGCATTAACCCTTCCTGTACAGAGCACTGCCTGCCGGTATACAGGGAACATACTGCCAGTCCCACACCATGCATTAACCCTTCCTGTGCAGAGCACTGCCTGCCGCTATACAGGGAATGTACTGCCAGTCCCACACCATACATTAACCCTTCCTGTACAGAGCACTGCCTGCCGCTATACAGGGAACGTACTGCCAGTCCCACACCATGCATTAACCCTTCCTGTACAGAGCACTGCCTGCCGCTATACAGGGAACGTACTGCCAGTCCCACACCATGCATTAACTAGAGATGAGCGCCTGAAATTTTTCGGGTTTAGTGTTTTGGTTTTGGGTTCGGTTCCGCGGCCGTGTTTTGGGTTCGAACGCGTTTTGGCAAAACCTCACCGAATTATTTTTGTCGGATTCGGGTGTGTTTTGGATTCGGGTGTTTTTTTCCAAAAACACTAAAAAACAGCTTAAATCATAGAATTTGGGGGTCATTTTGATCCCAAAGTATTATTAACCTCAAAAACCATAATTTACACTCATTTTCAGTCTATTCTGAATACCTCACACCTCACAATATTATTTTTAGTCCTAAAATTTGCACCGAGGTCGCTGTGTGAGTAAGATAAGCGACCCTAGTGGCCGACACAAACACCGGGCCCATCTAGGAGTGGCACTGCAGTGTCACGCAGGATGTCCCTTCCAAAAAACCCTCCCCAAACAGCACATGACGCAAAGAAAAAAAGAGGCGCAATGAGGTAGCTGTGTGAGTAAGATTAGCGACCCTAGTGGCCGACACAAACACCGGGCCCATCTAGGAGTGGCACTGCAGTGTCACGCAGGATGTCCCTTCCAAAAAACCCTCCCCAAACAGCACATGACGCAAAGAAAAAAAGAGGCTTTTTACTGATATTTGGTGTTTTGGATTTGACATGCTCTGTACTATGACATTGGGCATCGGCCTTGGCAGACGACGTTGCTGGCATTTCATCGTCTCGGCCATGACTAGTGGCAGCAGCTTCTGCACGAGGTGGAAGTGGATCTTGATCTTTCCCTAATTTTGGAACCTCAACATTTTTGTTCTCCATATTTTAATAGGCACAACTAAAAGGCACCTCAGGTAAACAATGGAGATGGATTGGATACTAGTATACAATTATGGACGGGCTGCCGAGTGCCGACACAGAGGTAGCCACAGCCGTGAACTACCGCACTGTACTGTGTCTGCTGCTAATATATAGACTGGTTGATAAAGAGATAGTATACTCGTAACTAGTATGTATGTATAAAGAAAGAAAAAAAAACCACGGTTAGGTCACTGGTATATACAATTATGAACGGGCTGCCGAGTGCCGACACAGAGGTAGCCACAGCCGTGAACTACCGCACTGTACTGTGTCTGCTGCTAATATATAGACTGGTTGATAAAGAGATAGTATACTCGTAACTAGTATGTATGTATAAAGAAAGAAAAAAAAACCACGGTTAGGTGGTATATACAATTATGGACGGGCTGCCGAGTGCCGACACAGAGGTAGCCACAGCCGTGAACTACCGCACTGTACTGTGTCTGCTGCTAATATATAGACTGGTTGATAAAGAGATAGTATACTCGTAACTAGTATGTATGTATAAAGAAAGAAAAAAAAACCACGGTTAGGTCACTGGTATATACAATTATGGACGGGCTGCCGAGTGCCGACACAGAGGTAGCCACAGCCGTGAACTACCGCACTGTACTGTGTCTGCTGCTAATATATAGACTGGTTGATAAAGAGATAGTATACTCGTAACTAGTATGTATGTATAAAGAAAGAAAAAAAAACCACGGTTAGGTCACTGGTATATACAATTATGGACGGGCTGCCGAGTGCCGACACAGAGGTAGCCACAGCCGTGAACTACCGCACTGTACTGTGTCTGCTGCTAATATATAGACTGGTTGATAAAGAGATAGTATACTCGTAACTAGTATGTATGTATAAAGAAAGAAAAAAAAACCACGGTTAGGTCACTGGTATATACAATTATGGACGGGCTGCCGAGTGCCGACACAGAGGTAGCCACAGCCGTGAACTACCGCACTGTACTGTGTCTGCTGCTAATATATAGACTGGTTGATAAAGAGATAGTATACTCGTAACTAGTATGTATGTATAAAGAAAGAAAAAAAAACCACGGTTAGGTCACTGGTATATACAATTATGGACGGGCTGCCGAGTGCCGACACAGAGGTAGCCACAGCCGTGAACTACCGCACTGTACTGTGTCTGCTGCTAATATATAGACTGGTTGATAAAGAGATAGTATACTCGTAACTAGTATGTATGTATAAAGAAAGAAAAAAAAACCACGGTTAGGTGGTATATACAATTATGGACGGGCTGCCGAGTGCCGACACAGAGGTAGCCACAGCCGTGGCCGTGAACTACCGCACTGTACTGTGTCTGCTGCTAATATATAGACTGGTTGATAAAGAGATAGTATACTCGTAACTAGTATGTATGTATAAAGAAAGAAAAAAAAACCACGGTTAGGTGGTATATACAATTATGGACGGGCTGCCGAGTGCCGACACAGAGGTAGCCACAGCCGTGAACTACCGCACTGTACTGTGTCTGCTGCTAATATATAGACTGGTTGATAAAGAGATAGTATACTCGTAACTAGTATGCATGTATAAAGAAAGAAAAAAAAACCACGGTTAGGTCACTGGTATATACAGTTATGGACGGGCTGCGGAGTGCCGACACAGAGGTAGCCACAGCCGTGAACTACCGCACTGTACTGTGTCTGCTGCTAATATATAGACTGGTTGATAAAGAGATAGTATACTCGTAACTAGTATGTATGTATAAAGAAAGAAAAAAAAACCACGGTTAGGTGGTATATACAATTATGGACGGGCTGCCGAGTGCCGACACAGAGGTAGCCACAGCCGTGAACTACCGCACTGTACTGTGTCTGCTGCTAATATATAGACTGGTTGATAAAGAGATAGTATACTCGTAACTAGTATGTATGTATAAAGAAAGAAAAAAAAACCACGGTTAGGTCACTGGTATATACAATTATGGACGGGCTGCCGAGTGCCGACACAGAGGTAGCCACAGCCGTGAACTACCGCACTGTACTGTGTCTGCTGCTAATATATAGACTGGTTGATAAAGAGATAGTATACTCGTAACTAGTATGTATGTATAAAGAAAGAAAAAAAAACCACGGTTAGGTCACTGGTATATACAATTATGGACGGGCTGCCGAGTGCCGACACAGAGGTAGCCACAGCCGTGAACTACCGCACTGTACTGTGTCTGCTGCTAATATATAGACTGGTTGATAAAGAGATAGTATACTCGTAACTAGTATGTATGTATAAAGAAAGAAAAAAAAACCACGGTTAGGTGGTATATACAATTATGGACGGGCTGCCGAGTGCCGACACAGAGGTAGCCACAGCCGTGAACTACCGCACTGTACTGTGTCTGCTGCTAATATATAGACTGGTTGATTAAAGAGATAGTATACTCGTAACTAGTATGTATGTATAAAGAAAGAAAAAAAAACCACGGTTAGGTCACTGGTATATACAATTATGGACGGGCTGCCGAGTGCCGACACAGAGGTAGCCACAGCCGTGAACTACCGCACTGTACTGTGTCTGCTGCTAATATATAGACTGGTTGATAAAGAGATAGTATACTCGTAACTAGTATGTATGTATAAAGAAAGAAAAAAAAACCACGGTTAGGTGGTATATACAATTATGGACGGGCTGCCGAGTGCCGACACAGAGGTAGCCACAGCCGTGAACTACCGCACTGTACTGTGTCTGCTGCTAATATATAGACTGGTTGATAAAGAGATAGTATACTCGTAACTAGTATGTATGTATAAAGAAAGAAAAAAAAACCACGGTTAGGTGGTATATACAATTATGGACGGGCTGCCGAGTGCCGACACAGAGGTAGCCACAGCCGTGAACTACCGCACTGTACTGTGTCTGCTGCTAATATAGACTGGTTGATAAAGAGATAGTATACTCGTAACTAGTATGTATGTATAAAGAAAGAAAAAAAAACCACGGTTAGGTGGTATATACAATTATGGACGGGCTGCCGAGTGCCGACACAGAGGTAGCCACAGCCGTGAACTACCGCACTGTACTGTGTCTGCTGCTAATATAGACTGGTTGATAAAGAGATAGTATACTACTAATATTATATATACTGGTGGTCAGGTCACTGGTCACTAGTCACACTGGCAGTGGCACTCCTGCAGCAAAAGTGTGCACTGTTTAATTTTAATATAATATTATGTACTCCTGGCTCCTGCTATAACCTATAACTGGCACTGCAGTAGTGCTCCCCAGTCTCCCCCACAATTATAAGCTGTGTGAGCTGAGCAGTCAGACAGATATATATATAATATTATATATAGATAATAGATGATGCAGCACACTGGCCTGAGCCTGAGCAGTGCACACAGATATGGTATGTGACTGAGTCACTGTGTGCTGTGTATCGCTTTTTTCAGGCAGAGAACGGATTATAAATAAAAGTGGTGGTCACTGGTCACTATCAGCAAAACTCTGCACTGTACACTACTGAGTACTCCTAATGCTCCCCAAAATTAGTAAATCAAGTGTCTCTCTAATCTATTCTAAACGGAGAGGACGCCAGCCACGTCCTCTCCCTATCAATCTCAATGCACGTGTGAAAATGGCGGCGACGCGCGGCTCCTTATATAGAATCCGAGTCTCGCGATAGAATCCGAGCCTCGCGAGAATCCGACAGCGTCATGATGACGTTCGGGGCGCGCTCGGGTTAACCGAGCAAGGCGGGAAGATCCGAGTCGCTCGGACTCGTGAAAAAAAACATGAAGTTCTGGCGGGTTCGGATTCAGAGAAACCGAACCCGCTCATCTCTAGTATTAACCCTTCCTGTACAGACACTGCCTGCCGGTATACAGGGAACGTACTGCCAATCCCACACCATGCATTAACCCTTCCTGTACAGACACTGCCTGCCGGTATACAGGGAACGTACTGCCAGTCCCACACCATGCATTAACCCTTCCTGTACAGACACTGCCTGCCGGTATACAGGGAACGTACTGCCAGTCCCACATCATGCATTAACCCTTCCTGTACAGAGCACTGCCTGCCGGTATACAGGGAACGTACTGCCAGTCCCACACCATGCATTAACCCTTCCTGTACAGAGCACTGCCTGCCTTTATACAGGGAATGTACTGCCAGTCCCACACCATGCATTAACCCTTCCTATACAGAAACTGCCTGCCGGTATACAGGGAACGTGCTGCCAGTCCCACACCATGCATTAACCCTTCCTGTACAGACACTGCCTGCCGGTATACGGGGAACGTACTGCCAGTCCCACACCATGCATTAACCCTTCCTGTACAGAGCACTGCCTGCCGGTACACAGGTAACATACTGCCAGTCCCACACCATGCATTAACCCTTCCTGTACAGAGCACTGCCTGCCGGTATACAGGGAACATACTGCCAGTCCCCACACCATGCATTAACCCTACCTGTACAGAGCACTGCCTGCCGGTATATAGGGAACGTACTGCCAGTCCCACACCATGCATTAACCCTTCTTGTACAGAGCACTGCCTGCCGGTATACAGGGAACGTACTGCCAGTCCCACACCATGCATTAACCCTTCCTGTACAGACACTGCCTGCCGGTATACAGGGAACATACTGCCAGTCCCACACCATGCATTAACCCTTCCTGTACAGAGCACTGCCTGCTGGTATACAGGGAACATACTGCCACTCCCACACCATGCATTAACCCTTCCTGTACAGACTAGAGATGAGCGGGTTCGGTTTCTCTGAAACCGAACCCGCACGAACTTCATGTTTTTTTCACGGGTCCGAGCAGACTCGGATCCTCCCGCCTTGCTCGGTTAACCCGAGCGCGCCCGAACGTCATCATGACGCTGTCGGATTCTCGCGAGACTCGGATTCTATATAAGGAGCCGCGCGTCGCCGCCATTTTCACACGTGCATTGAGATTGATAGGGAGAGGACGTGGCTGGCGTCCTCACCATTAGAAATTAGATTAGAAGAGAGAGAGAGATTGTGCAGAGTCAGACAGAGTTTACCACAGTGACCAGTGCAGTTGTTGTTAGTTAACTTTTATTTATTTTAATATAATATATCCGTTCTCTGCTATATCCGTTCTCTGCCTGAAAAAAAACGATACACAGCAGCAGCCAGTCACACAGTGTGACTCAGTCTGTGTGCACTCAGCTCAGCCCAGTGTGCTGCACATCAATGTATAAAAGGCAAAGCTTATAATAATTGTGGGGGAGACTGGGGAGCACTGCAGGTTGTTATAGCAGGAGCCCCCAGGAGTACATAATATTATATTAATTTAAAATTAAACAGTGCACACTTTTGCTGCAGGAGTGCCACTGCCAGTGTGACTAGTGGTGACCAGTGCCTGACCACCAGTATAGTAGTATATTGTTGTATGTATTGTATACTATCTCTTTATCAACCAGTCTATATTAGCAGCAGACACAGTACAGTGCGGTAGTTCACGGCTGTGGCTACCTCTGTGTCGGCAGTCGGAACTCGGCAGGCAGTCCGTCCATCCATAATTGTATTACAATATATACCACCTAACCGTGGTATTTTTTTTTCTTTCTTTATACCGTCGTCATAGTGTCATACTAGTTGTTACGAGTATACTACTATCTCTTTATCAACCAGTGTACAGTGCGGTAGTTCACGGCTGTGGCTACCTCTGTGTCGGCAGTCGGCAGGCAGTCCGTCCATCCATAATTGTATTATTATTATAATATATACCACCTAACCGTGGTTTTTTTTTCATTCTTTATACCGTCATAGTGTCATACTAGTTGTTACGAGTATACTACTATCTCTTTATCAACCAGTGTACAGTGCGGTAGTTCACGGCTGTGGCTACCTCTGTGTCGGCAGTCGGCAGGCAGTCCGTCCATCCATAATTGTATTATTATTATAATATATACCACCTAACCGTGGTTTTTTTTCCATTCTTTAATCTTTATACCGTCGTCATAGTGTCATACTAGTTGTTACGAGTATACTACTATCTCTTTATCAACCAGTGTACAGTGCGGTAGTTCACGGCTGTGGCTACCTCTGTGTCGGCAGTCGGCAGGCAGTCCGTCCATCCATAATTGTATTATTATTATAATATATACCACCTAACCGTGGTTTTTTTTCCATTCTTTATACCGTCGTCATAGTGTCATACTAGTTGTTACGAGTATACTACTATCTCTTTATCAACCAGTGTACAGTGCGGTAGTTCACGGCTGTGGCTACCTCTGTGTCGGCAGTCGGCAGGCAGTCCGTCCATCCATAATTGTATTATTATTATAATATATACCACCTAACCGTGGTTTTTTTTTCCATTCTTTATACCGTCGTCATAGTGTCATACTAGTTGTTACGAGTATACTACTATCTCTTTATCAACCAGTGTACAGTGCGGTAGTTCACGGCTGTGGCTACCTCTGTGTCGGCAGTCGGCAGGCAGTCCGTCCATCCATAATTGTATTATTATTATAATATATACCACCTAACCGTGGTTTTTTTTCCATTCTTTATACCGTCGTCATAGTGTCATACTAGTTGTTACGAGTATACTACTATCTCTTTATCAACCAGTGTACAGTGCGGTAGTTCACGGCTGTGGCTACCTCTGTGTCGGCAGTCGGCAGGCAGTCCGTCCATCCATAATTGTATTATTATTATAATATATACCACCTAACCGTGGTTTTTTTTCCATTCTTTATACCGTCGTCATAGTGTCATACTAGTTGTTACGAGTATACTACTATCTCTTTATCAACCAGTGTACAGTGCGGTAGTTCACGGCTGTGGCTACCTCTGTGTCGGCAGTCGGCAGGCAGTCCGTCCATCCATAATTGTATTATTATTATAATATATACCACCTAACCGTGGTTTTTTTTCCATTCTTTATACCGTCGTCATAGTGTCATACTAGTTGTTACGAGTATACTACTATCTCTTTATCAACCAGTGTACAGTGCGGTAGTTCACGGCTGTGGCTACCTCTGTGTCGGCAGTCGGCAGGCAGTCCGTCCATCCATAATTGTATTATTATTATAATATATACCACCTAACCGTGGTTTTTTTTCCATTCTTTATACCGTCGTCATAGTGTCATACTAGTTGTTACGAGTATACTACTATCTCTTTATCAACCAGTGTACAGTGCGGTAGTTCACGGCTGTGGCTACCTCTGTGTCGGCAGTCGGCAGGCAGTCCGTCCATCCATAATTGTATTATTATTATAATATATACCACCTAACCGTGGTTTTTTTTCCATTCTTTATACCGTCGTCATAGTGTCATACTAGTTGTTACGAGTATACTACTATCTCTTTATCAACCAGTGTACAGTGCGGTAGTTCACGGCTGTGGCTACCTCTGTGTCGGCAGTCGGCAGGCAGTCCGTCCATCCATAATTGTATTATTATTATAATATATACCACCTAACCGTGGTTTTTTTTCCATTCTTTATACCGTCGTCATAGTGTCATACTAGTTGTTACGAGTATACTACTATCTCTTTATCAACCAGTGTACAGTGCGGTAGTTCACGGCTGTGGCTACCTCTGTGTCGGCAGTCGGCAGGCAGTCCGTCCATCCATAATTGTATTATTATTATAATATATACCACCTAACCGTGGTTTTTTTTCCATTCTTTATACCGTCGTCATAGTGTCATACTAGTTGTTACGAGTATACTACTATCTCTTTATCAACCAGTGTACAGTGCGGTAGTTCACGGCTGTGGCTACCTCTGTGTCGGCAGTCGGCAGTCCGTCCGTCCATCCATAATTGTATTATTATTATAATATATACCACCTAACCGTGGTTTTTTTATACCACCTAACCGTGGCAGTCCGTCCATAATTGTATACTAGTAAACTATCCAATCCATCCATCTCCATTGTTTACCTGAGGTGCCTTTTAGTTCTGCCTATAAAATATGGAGAACAAAAAAGTTGAGGTTCCAAAATTAGGGAAAGATCAAGATCCACTTCCACCTCGTGCTGAAGCTGCTGCCACTAGTCATGGCCGAGACGATGAAATGCCAGCAACGTCGTCTGCCAAGGCCGATGCCCAATGTCATAGTACAGAGCATGTCAAATACAAAACACCAAATATCAGAAAAAAAAGGACTCCAAAACCTAAAATAAAATTGTCGGAGGAGAAGCGTAAACTTGCCAATATGCCATTTACCACACGGAGTGGCAAGGAACGGCTGAGGCCCTGGCCTATGTTCATGGCTAGTGGTTCAGCTTCACATGAGGATGGAAGCACTCAGCCTCTCGCTAGAAAACTGAAAAGACTCAAGCTGGCAAAAGCACCGCAAAGAACTGTGCGTTCTTTGAAATCCCAAATCCACAAGGAGAGTCCAATTGTGTCGTTTGCGATGCCTGACCTTCCCAACACTGGACGTGAAGAGCATGCGCCTTCCACTATTTGCATGCCCCCTGCAAGTGCTGGAAGGAGCACCCGCAGTCCAGTTCCTGATAGTCAGATTGAAGATGTCAGTGTTGAAGTACACCAGGATGAGGAGGATATGGGTGTTGCTGGCGCTGGGGAGGAAATTGACCAGGAGGATTCTGATGGTGAGGTGGTTTGTTTAAGTCAGGCACCCGGGGAGACACCTGTTGTCCGTGGGAGGAATATGGCCGTTGACATGCCAGGTGAAAATACCAAAAAAATCAGCTCTTCGGTGTGGAGGTATTTCACCAGAAATGCGGACAACAGGTGTCAAGCCGTGTGTTCCCTTTGTCAAGCTGTAATAAGTAGGGGTAAGGACGTTAACCACCTCGGAACATCCTCCCTTATACGTCACCTGCAGCGCATTCATAATAAGTCAGTGACAAGTTCAAAAACTTTGGGTGACAGCGGAAGCAGTCCACTGACCAGTAAATCCCTTCCTCTTGTAACCAAGCTCACGCAAACCACCCCACCAACTCCCTCAGTGTCAATTTCCTCCTTCCCCAGGAATGCCAATAGTCCTGCAGGCCATGTCACTGGCAAGTCTGACGAGTCCTTTCCTGCCTGGGATTCCTCCGATGCATCCTTGCGTGTAACGCCTACTGCTGCTGGCGCTGCTGTTGTTGCCGCTGGGAGTCGATGGTCATCCCAGAGGGGAAGTCGTAAGCCCACTTGTACTACTTCCAGTAAGCAATTGACTGTTCAACAGTCCTTTGCGAGGAAGATGAAATATCACAGCAGTCATCCTACTGCAAAGCGGATAACTGAGTCCTTGACAACTATGTTGGTGTTAGACGTGCGTCCGGTATCCGCCGTTAGTTCACAGGGAACTAGACAATTTATTGAGGCAGTGTGCCCCCGTTACCAAATACCATCTAGGTTCCACTTCTCTAGGCAGGCGATACCGAGAATGTACACGGACGTCAGAAAAAGACTCACCAGTGTCCTAAAAAATGCAGTTGTACCCAATGTCCACTTAACCACGGACATGTGGACAAGTGGAGCAGGGCAGGGTCAGGACTATATGACTGTGACAGCCCACTGGGTAGATGTATGGACTCCCGCCGCAAGAACAGCAGCGGCGGCACCAGTAGCAGCATCTCGCAAACGCCAACTCTTTCCTAGGCAGGCTACGCTTTGTATCACCGCTTTCCAGAATACGCACACAGCTGAAAACCTCTTACGGCAACTGAGGAAGATCATCGCGGAATGGCTTACCCCAATTGGACTCTCCTGTGGATTTGTGGCATCGGACAACGCCAGCAATATTGTGTGTGCATTAAATATGGGCAAATTCCAGCACGTCCATGTTTTGCACATACCTTGAATTTGGTGGTGCAGAATTTTTTAAAAAACGACAGGGGCGTGCAAGAGATGCTGTCGGTGGCCAGAAAAATTGCGGGACACTTTCGGCGTACAGGCACCACGTACAGAAGACTGGAGCACCACCAAAAACTACTGAACCTGCCCTGCCATCATCTGAAGCAAGAAGTGGTAACGAGGTGGAATTCAACCCTCTATATGCTTCAGAGGTTGGAGGAGCAGCAAAAGGCCATTCAAGCCTATACAATTGAGCACGATATAGGAGATGGAATGCACCTGTCTCAAGTGCAGTGGAGAATGATTTCAACGTTGTGCAAGGTTCTGATGCCCTTTGAACTTGCCACACGTGAAGTCAGTTCAGACACTGCCAGCCTGAGTCAGGTCATTCCCCTCATCAGGCTTTTGCAGAAGAAGCTGGAGGCATTGAAGAAGGAGCTAACACGGAGCGATTCCGCTAGGCATGTGGGACTTGTGGATGCAGCCCTTAATTCGCTTAACAAGGATTCACGGGTGGTCAATCTGTTGAAATCAGAGCACTACATTTTGGCCACCGTGCTCGATCCTAGATTTAAAGCCTACCTTGGATCTCTCTTTCCGGCAGACACAGGTCTGCTGGGGTTGAAAGACCTGCTGGTGACAAAATTGTCAAGTCAAGCGGAACGCGACCTGTCAACATCTCCTCCTTCACATTCTCCCGCAACTGGGGGTGCGAGGAAAAGGCTCAGAATTCCGAGCCCACCCGCTGGCGGTGATGCAGGGCAGTCTGGAGCGACTGCTGATGCTGACATCTGGTCCGGACTGAAGGACCTGACAACGATTACGGACATGTCGTCTACTGTCACTGCATATGATTCTCTCAACATTGATAGAATGGTGGAGGATTATATGAGTGACCGCATCCAAGTAGGCACGTCACACAGTCCGTACTTATACTGGCAGGAAAAAGAGGCAATTTGGAGGCCCTTGCACAAACTGGCTTTATTCTACCTAAGTTGCCCTCCCACAAGTGTGTACTCCGAAAGAGTGTTTAGTGCCGCCGCTCACCTTGTCAGCAATCGGCGTACGAGGTTACATCCAGAAAATGTGGAGAAGATGATGTTCATTAAAATGAATTATAATCAATTCCTCCGCGGAGACATTGACCAGCAGCAATTGCCTCCACAAAGTACACAGGGAGCTGAGATGGTGGATTCCAGTGGGGACGAATTGATAATCTGTGAGGAGGGGGATGTACACGGTGATATATCGGAGGGTGAAGATGAGGTGGACATCTTGCCTCTGTAGAGCCAGTTTGTGCAAGGAGAGATTAATTGCTTCTTTTTTGGGGGGGGTCCAAACCAACCCGTCATATCAGTCACAGTCGTGTGGCAGACCCTGTCACTGAAATGATGGGTTGGTTAAAGTGTGCATGTCCTGTTTTGTTTATACAACATAAGGGTGGGTGGGAGGGCCCAAGGATAATTCCATCTTGCACCTCTTTTTTCTTTTCTTTTTCTTTGCATCATGTGCTGATTGGGGAGGGTTTTTTGGAAGGGACATCCTGCGTGACACTGCAGTGCCACTCCTAGATGGGCCCGGTGTTTGTGTCGGCCACTAGGGTCGCTAATCTTACTCACACAGCTACCTCATTGCGCCTCTTTTTTTCTTTGCGTCATGTGCTGTTTGGGGAGGGTTTTTTGGAAGGGACATCCTGCGTGACACTGCAGTGCCACTCCTAGATGTGCCCGGTGTTTGTGTCGGCCACTAGGGTCGCTAATCTTACTCACACAGTCAGCTACCTCATTGCGCCTCTTTTTTTCTTTGCGTCATGTGCTGTTTGGGGAGGGTTTTTTGGAAGGGCCATCCTGCGTGACACTGCAGTGCCACTCCTAGATGGGCCCGGTGTTTGTGTCGGCCACTAGGGTCGCTAATCTTACTCACACAGCTACCTCATTGCGCCTCTTTTTTTCTTTGCGTCATGTGCTGTTTGGGGAGGGTTTTTTGGAAGGGCCATCCTGCGTGACACTGCAGTGCCACTCCTAGATGGGCCCGGTGTTTGTGTCGGCCACTAGGGTCGCTAATCTTACTCACACAGCTACCTCATTGCGCCTCTTTTTTTCTTTGCGTCATGTGCTGTTTGGGGAGGGTTTTTTGGAAGGGACATCCTGCGTGACACTGCAGTGCCACTCCTAGATGGGCCCGGTGTTTGTGTCGGCCACTAGGGTCGCTTATCTTACTCACACAGCGACCTCGGTGCAAATTTTAGGACTAAAAATAATATTGTGAGGTGTGATGTGTTCAGAATAGGCTGAAAATGAGTGTAAATTATGTTTTTTGAGGTTAATAATACTTTGGGATCAAAATTACCCCCAAATTCTATGATTTAAGCTGTTTTTTAGGGTTTTTTGAAAAAAACACCCGAATCCAAAACACACCCGAATCCGACAAAAATAATTCGGTGAGGTTTTGCCAAAACGCGTTCGAACCCAAAACACGGCCGCGGAACCGAACCCAAAACCAAAACACAAAACCCGAAAAATTTCAGGCGCTCATCTCTAGTACAGACACTGCCTGCTGGTACACAGGGAACATACTGCCAGTCCCACACCATGCATTAACCCTTCCTGTACAGACACTGCCTGCCGGTATACAGGGAACGTACTGCCAGTCCCACACCATGCATTAACCCTTCCTGTACAGACACTGCCTGCCGGTATACAGGGAACGTACTGCCAGTCCCACACCATGCATTAACCCTTCCTGTACAGAGCACTGCCTGCCGGTATACAGGGAACGTACTGCCAGTCCCACACCATGCATTAACCCTTCCTGTACAGAGCACTGCATGCCGCTATACAGGGAACGTACTGCCAGTTCCACACCATACATTAACCCTTCCTGTACAGAGTACTGCCTGCCGGTATACAGGGAACGTACTGCCAGTCCCACACCATGCATTAACCCTTCCTGTACAGACACTGTGCCTGCCGGTATACAGGGAACATACTGCCAGTCCCACACCATGCATTAACCCTTCCTGTACAAAGCACTGCCTGCCGGTATACAGGGAACGTACTGCCAGTCCCACACCATGCATTAACCCTTCCTGTACAGAGCACTGCCTGCCGGTATACAGGGAACGTACTGCCAGTCCCACACCATGCATTAACCCTTCCTGTACAGAGCACTGCCTGCCGGTATACAGGGAATGTACTGCTAGTCCCACACCATGCATTAACCCTTCCTGTACAGAGTACTGCCTGCCGGTATACAGGGAATGTACTGCCAGTCCCACACCATGCGTTAACCCTTCCTGTACAGACACTGCCTGCCGGTATACAGGGAACGTACTGCCAGTCCCACACCATGCATTAACCCTTCCTGTACAGAGCACTGCCTGCCGGTATACAGGGAACGTACTGCCAGTCCCACACCATGCATTAACCCTTCCTGTACAGAGCACTGCATGCCGCTATACAGGGAACGTACTGCCAGTTCCACACCATACATTAACCCTTCCTGTACAGAGTACTGCCTGCCGGTATACAGGGAACGTACTGCCAGTCCCACACCATGCATTAACCCTTCCTGTACAGAGCACTGCCTGCCGGTATACAGGGAACGTACTGCCAGTCCCACACCATGCATTAACCCTTCCTGTACAGAGTACTGCCTGCCGGTATACAGGGAATGTACTGCCAGTTCCACACCATACATTAACCCTTCCTGTACAGAGTACTGCCTGCCGGTATACAGGGAACGTACTGCCAGTCCCACACCATGCATTAACCCTTCCTGTACAGAGCACTGCCTGCCGGTATACAGGGAACGTACTGCCAGTCCCACACCATGCATTAACCCTTCCTGTACAAAGCACTGCCTGCCGGTATACAGGGAACGTACTGCCAGTCCCACACCATGCATTAACCCTTCCTGTACAGAGCACTGCCTGCCGGTATACAGGGAACGTACTGCCAGTCCCACACCATGCATTAACCCTTCCTGTACAGAGCACTGCCTGCCGGTATACAGGGAATGTACTAGAGATGAGCGGGTTCGGTTTCTCTGAAACCGAACCCGCACGAACTTCATGTTTTTTTCACGGGTCCGAGCAGACTCGGATCCTCCCGCCTTGCTCGGTTAACCCGAGCGCGCCCGAACGTCATCATGACGCTGTCGGATTCTCGCGAGACTCGGATTCTATATAAGGAGCCGCGCGTCGCCGCCATTTTCACACGTGCATTGAGATTGATAGGGAGAGGACGTGGCTGGCGTCCTCTCCATTAGAAATTAGATTAGAAGAGAGAGAGAGATTGTGCAGAGTCAGACAGAGTTTACCACAGTGACCAGTGCAGTTGTTGTTAGTTAACTTTTATTTATTTTAATATATATCCGTTCTCTGCTATATCCGTTCTCTGCCTGAAAAAAAACGATACACAGCAGCAGCCAGTCACACAGTGTGACTCAGTCTGTGTGCACTCAGCTCAGCCCAGTGTGCTGCACATCAATGTATAAAAGGCAAAGCTTATAATAATTGTGGGGGAGACTGGGGAGCACTGCAGGTTGTTATAGCAGGAGCCCCCAGGAGTACATAATATTATATTAATTTAAAATTAAACAGTGCACACTTTTGCTGCAGGAGTGCCACTGCCAGTGTGACTAGTGGTGACCAGTGCCTGACCACCAGTATAGTAGTATATTCATTGTTGTATGTATTGTATACTATCTCTTTATCAACCAGTCTATATTAGCAGCAGACACAGTACAGTGCGGTAGTTCACGGCTGTGGCTACCTCTGTGTCGGCAGTCGGAACTCGGCAGGCAGTCCGTCCATCCATAATTGTATTACAATATATACCACCTAACCGTGGTATTTTTTTTTTCTTTCTTTATACCGTCGTCATAGTGTCATACTAGTTGTTACGAGTATACTACTATCTCTTTATCAACCAGTGTACAGTGCGGTAGTTCACAGCTGTGGCTACCTCTGTGTCGGCAGTCGGCAGGCAGTCCGTCCATCCATAATTGTATTATTATTATAATATATACCACCTAACCGTGGTTTTTTTTTCATTCTTTATACCGTCATAGTGTCATACTAGTTGTTACGAGTATACTACTATCTCTTTATCAACCAGTGTACAGTGCGGTAGTTCACGGCTGTGGCTACCTCTGTGTCGGCAGTCGGCAGGCAGTCCGTCCATCCATAATTGTATTATTATTATAATATATACCACCTAACCGTGGTTTTTTTTTCATTCTTTATACCGTCGTCATAGTGTCATACTAGTTGTTACGAGTATACTACTATCTCTTTATCAACCAGTGTACAGTGCGGTAGTTCACGGCTGTGGCTACCTCTGTGTCGGCAGTCGGCAGGCAGTCCGTCCATCCATAATTGTATTATTATTATAATATATACCACCTAACCGTGTTTTTTTTTTCATTCTTTATACCGTCGTCATAGTGTCATACTAGTTGTTACGAGTATACTACTATCTCTTTATCAACCAGTGTACAGTGCGGTAGTTCACGGCTGTGGCTACCTCTGTGTCGGCAGTCGGCAGGCAGTCCGTCCATCCATAATTGTATTATTATTATAATATATACCACCTAACCGTGGTTTTTTTTTCATTCTTTATACCGTCGTCATAGTGTCATACTAGTTGTTACGAGTATACTACTATCTCTTTATCAACCAGTGTACAGTGCGGTAGTTCACGGCTGTGGCTACCTCTGTGTCGGCAGTCGGCAGGCAGTCCGTCCATCCATAATTGTATTATTATTATAATATATACCACCTAACTGTGGTATTTTTTTTTCTTTCTTTATACCGTCGTCATAGTGTCATACTAGTTGTTACGAGTATACTACTATCTCTTTATCAACCAGTGTACAGTGCGGTAGTTCACGGCTGTGGCTACCTCTGTGTCGGCAGTCGGCAGGCAGTCCGTCCATCCATAATTGTATTATTATTATAATATATACCACCTAACCGTGGTTTTTTTTTCATTCTTTATACCGTCGTCATAGTGTCATACTAGTTGTTACGAGTATACTACTATCTCTTTATCAACCAGTGTACAGTGCGGTAGTTCACGGCTGTGGCTACCTCTGTGTCGGCAGTCGGCAGGCAGTCCGTCCATCCATAATTGTATTATTATTATAATATATACCACCTAACCGTGGTTTTTTTTTCATTCTTTATACCGTCGTCATAGTGTCATACTAGTTGTTACGAGTATACTACTATCTCTTTATCAACCAGTGTACAGTGCGGTAGTTCACGGCTGTGGCTACCTCTGTGTCGGCAGTCGGCAGGCAGTCCGTCCATCCATAATTGTATTATTATTATAATATATACCACCTAACCGTGGTTTTTTTTTCATTCTTTATACCGTCGTCATAGTGTCATACTAGTTGTTACGAGTATACTACTATCTCTTTATCAACCAGTGTACAGTGCGGTAGTTCACGGCTGTGGCTACCTCTGTGTCGGCAGTCGGCAGGCAGTCCGTCCATCCATAATTGTATTATTATTATAATATATACCACCTAACCGTGGTTTTTTTTTCATTCTTTATACCGTCGTCATAGTGTCATACTAGTTGTTACGAGTATACTACTATCTCTTTATCAACCAGTGTACAGTGCGGTAGTTCACGGCTGTGGCTACCTCTGTGTCGGCAGTCGGCAGGCAGTCCGTCCATCCATAATTGTATTATTATTATAATATATACCACCTAACCGTGGTTTTTTTTTCATTCTTTATACCGTCGTCATAGTGTCATACTAGTTGTTACGAGTATACTACTATCTCTTTATCAACCAGTGTACAGTGCGGTAGTTCACGGCTGTGGCTACCTCTGTGTCGGCAGTCGGCAGGCAGTCCGTCCATCCATAATTGTATTATTATTATAATATATACCACCTAACCGTGGTTTTTTTATACCACCTAACCGTGGCAGTCCGTCCATAATTGTATACTAGTATCCAATCCATCCATCTCCATTGTTTACCTGAGGTGCCTTTTAGTTCTGCCTATAAAATATGGAGAACAAAAAAGTTGAGGTTCCAAAATTAGGGAAAGATCAAGATCCACTTCCACCTCGTGCTGAAGCTGCTGCCACTAGTCATGGCCGAGACGATGAAATGCCAGCAACGTCGTCTGCCAAGGCCGATGCCCAATGTCATAGTACAGAGCATGTCAAATCCAAAACACCAAATATCAGAAAAAAAAGGACTCCAAAACCTAAAATAAAATTGTCGGAGGAGAAGCGTAAACTTGCCAATATGCCATTTACCACACGGAGTGGCAAGGAACGGCTGAGGCCCTGGCCTATGTTCATGGCTAGTGGTTCAGCTTCACATGAGGATGGAAGCACTCAGCCTCTCGCTAGAAAACTGAAAAGACTCAAGCTGGCAAAAGCACCGCAAAGAACTGTGCGTTCTTTGAAATCCCAAATCCACAAGGAGAGTCCAATTGTGTCGTTTGCGATGCCTGACCTTCCCAACACTGGACGTGAAGAGCATGCGCCTTCCACTATTTGCATGCCCCCTGCAAGTGCTGGAAGGAGCACCCGCAGTCCAGTTCCTGATAGTCAGATTGAAGATGTCAGTGTTGAAGTACACCAGGATGAGGAGGATATGGGTGTTGCTGGCGCTGGGGAGGAAATTGACCAGGAGGATTCTGATGGTGAGGTGGTTTGTTTAAGTCAGGCACCCGGGGAGACACCTGTTGTCCGTGGGAGGAATATGGCCGTTGACATGCCAGGTGAAAATACCCAAAAAATCAGCTCTTCGGTGTGGAGGTATTTCACCAGAAATGCGGACAACAGGTGTCAAGCCGTGTGTTCCCTTTGTCAAGCTGTAATAAGTAGGGGTAAGGACGTTAACCACCTCGGAACATCCTCCCTTATACGTCACCTGCAGCGCATTCATAATAAGTCAGTGACAAGTTCAAAAACTTTGGGTGACAGCGGAAGCAGTCCACTGACCAGTAAATCCCTTCCTCTTGTAACCAAGCTCACGCAAACCACCCCACCAACTCCCTCAGTGTCAATTTCCTCCTTCCCCAGGAATGCCAATAGTCCTGCAGGCCATGTCACTGGCAAGTCTGACGAGTCCTCTCCTGCCTGGGATTCCTCCGATGCATCCTTGCGTGTAACGCCTACTGCTGCTGGCGCTGCTGTTGTTGCCGCTGGGAGTCGATGGTCATCCCAGAGGGGAAGTCGTAAGCCCACTTGTACTACTTCCAGTAAGCAATTGACTGTTCAACAGTCCTTTGCGAGGAAGATGAAATATCACAGCAGTCATCCTACTGCAAAGCGGATAACTGAGTCCTTGACAACTATGTTGGTGTTAGACGTGCGTCCGGTATCCGCCGTTAGTTCACAGGGAACTAGACAATTTATTGAGGCAGTGTGCCCCCGTTACCAAATACCATCTAGGTTCCACTTCTCTAGGCAGGCGATACCGAGAATGTACACGGACGTCAGAAAAAGACTCACCAGTGTCCTAAAAAATGCAGTTGTACCCAATGTCCACTTAACCACGGACATGTGGACAAGTGGAGCAGGGCAGGGTCAGGACTATATGACTGTGACAGCCCACTGGGTAGATGTATGGACTCCCGCCGCAAGAACAGCAGCGGCGGCACCAGTAGCAGCATCTCGCAAACGCCAACTCTTTCCTAGGCAGGCTACGCTTTGTATCACCGCTTTCCAGAATACGCACACAGCTGAAAACCTCTTACGGCAACTGAGGAAGATCATCGCGGAATGGCTTACCCCAATTGGACTCTCCTGTGGATTTGTGGCATCGGACAACGCCAGCAATATTGTGTGTGCATTAAATATGGGCAAATTCCAGCACGTCCCATGTTTTGCACATACCTTGAATTTGGTGGTGCAGAATTTTTTAAAAAACGACAGGGGCGTGCAAGAGATGCTGTCGGTGGCCAGAAAAATTGCGGGACACTTTCGGCGTACAGGCACCACGTACAGAAGACTGGAGCACCACCAAAAACTACTGAACCTGCCCTGCCATCATCTGAAGCAAGAAGTGGTAACGAGGTGGAATTCAACCCTCTATATGCTTCAGAGGTTGGAGGAGCAGCAAAAGGCCATTCAAGCCTATACAATTGAGCACGATATAGGAGATGGAATGCACCTGTCTCAAGTGCAGTGGAGAATGATTTCAACGTTGTGCAAGGTTCTGATGCCCTTTGAACTTGCCACACGTGAAGTCAGTTCAGACACTGCCAGCCTGAGTCAGGTCATTCCCCTCATCAGGCTTTTGCAGAAGAAGCTGGAGGCATTGAAGAAGGAGCTAACACGGAGCGATTCCGCTAGGCATGTGGGACTTGTGGATGCAGCCCTTAATTCGCTTAACAAGGATTCACGGGTGGTCAATCTGTTGAAATCAGAGCACTACATTTTGGCCACCGTGCTCGATCCTAGATTTAAAGCCTACCTTGGATCTCTCTTTCCGGCAGACACAGGTCTGCTGGGGTTGAAAGACCTGCTGGTGACAAAATTGTCAAGTCAAGCGGAACGCGACCTGTCAACATCTCCTCCTTCACATTCTCCCGCAACTGGGGGTGCGAGGAAAAGGCTCAGAATTCCGAGCCCACCCGCTGGCGGTGATGCAGGGCAGTCTGGAGCGACTGCTGATGCTGACATCTGGTCCGGACTGAAGGACCTGACAACGATTACGGACATGTCGTCTACTGTCACTGCATATGATTCTCTCAACATTGATAGAATGGTGGAGGATTATATGAGTGACCGCATCCAAGTAGGCACGTCACACAGTCCGTACTTATACTGGCAGGAAAAAGAGGCAATTTGGAGGCCCTTGCACAAACTGGCTTTATTCTACCTAAGTTGCCCTCCCACAAGTGTGTACTCCGAAAGAGTGTTTAGTGCCGCCGCTCACCTTGTCAGCAATCGGCGTACGAGGTTACATCCAGAAAATGTGGAGAAGATGATGTTCATTAAAATGAATTATAATCAATTCCTCCGCGGAGACATTGACCAGCAGCAATTGCCTCCACAAAGTACACAGGGAGCTGAGATGGTGGATTCCAGTGGGGACGAATTGATAATCTGTGAGGAGGGGGATGTACACGGTGATATATCGGAGGGTGAAGATGAGGTGGACATCTTGCCTCTGTAGAGCCAGTTTGTGCAAGGAGAGATTAATTGCTTCTTTTTTGGGGGGGGTCCAAACCAACCCGTCATATCAGTCACAGTCGTGTGGCAGACCCTGTCACTGAAATGATGGGTTGGTTAAAGTGTGCATGTCCTGTTTTGTTTATACAACATAAGGGTGGGTGGGAGGGCCCAAGGATAATTCCATCTTGCACCTCTTTTTTCTTTTCTTTTTCTTTGCATCATGTGCTGATTGGGGAGGGTTTTTTGGAAGGGACATCCTGCGTGACACTGCAGTGCCACTCCTAGATGGGCCCGGTGTTTGTGTCGGCCACTAGGGTCGCTAATCTTACTCACACAGCTACCTCATTGCGCCTCTTTTTTTCTTTGCGTCATGTGCTGTTTGGGGAGGGTTTTTTGGAAGGGACATCCTGCGTGACACTGCAGTGCCACTCCTAGATGTGCCCGGTGTTTGTGTCGGCCACTAGGGTCGCTAATCTTACTCACACAGTCAGCTACCTCATTGCGCCTCTTTTTTTCTTTGCGTCATGTGCTGTTTGGGGAGGGTTTTTTGGAAGGGCCATCCTGCGTGACACTGCAGTGCCACTCCTAGATGGGCCCGGTGTTTGTGTCGGCCACTAGGGTCGCTAATCTTACTCACACAGCTACCTCATTGCGCCTCTTTTTTTCTTTGCGTCATGTGCTGTTTGGGGAGGGTTTTTTGGAAGGGCCATCCTGCGTGACACTGCAGTGCCACTCCTAGATGGGCCCGGTGTTTGTGTCGGCCACTAGGGTCGCTAATCTTACTCACACAGCTACCTCATTGCGCCTCTTTTTTTCTTTGCGTCATGTGCTGTTTGGGGAGGGTTTTTTGGAAGGGACATCCTGCGTGACACTGCAGTGCCACTCCTAGATGGGCCCGGTGTTTGTGTCGGCCACTAGGGTCGCTTATCTTTCTCACACAGCTACCTCATTGCGCCTCTTTTTTTCTTTGCGTCATGTGCTGTTTGGGGAGGGTTTTTTGGAAGGGACATCCTGCGTGACACTGCAGTGCCACTCCTAGATGGGCCCGGTGTTTGTGTCGGCCACTAGGGTCGCTTATCTTTCTCACACAGTCAGCTACCTCATTGCGCCTCTTTTTTTCTTTGCGTCATGTGCTGTTTGGGGAGGGTTTTTTGGAAGGGACATCCTGCGTGACACTGCAGTGCCACTCCTAGATGGGCCCGGTGTTTGTGTCGGCCACTAGGGTCGCTTATCTTTCTCACACAGTCAGCTACCTCATTGCGCCTCTTTTTTTCTTTGCGTCATGTGCTGTTTGGGGAGGGTTTTTTGGAAGGGACATCCTGCGTGACACTGCAGTGCCACTCCTAGATGGGCCCGGTGTTTGTGTCGGCCACTAGGGTCGCTTATCTTTCTCACACAGTCAGCTACCTCATTGCGCCTCTTTTTTTCTTTGCGTCATGTGCTGTTTGGGGAGGGTTTTTTGGAAGGGACATCCTGCGTGACACTGCAGTGCCACTCCTAGATGGGCCCGGTGTTTGTGTCGGCCACTAGGGTCGCTAATCTTACTCACACAGCTACCTCATTGCGCCTCTTTTTTTCTTTGCGTCATGTGCTGTTTGGGGAGGGTTTTTTGGAAGGGACATCCTGCGTGACACTGCAGTGCCACTCCTAGATGGGCCCGGTGTTTGTGTCGGCCACTAGGGTCGCTTATCTTACTCACACAGCGACCTCGGTGCAAATTTTAGGACTAAAAATAATATTGTGAGGTGTGATGTGTTCAGAATAGGCTGAAAATGAGTGTAAATTATGTTTTTTGAGGTTAATAATACTTTGGGATCAAAATTACCCCCAAATTCTATGATTTAAGCTGTTTTTTAGGGTTTTTTGAAAAAAACACCCGAATCCAAAACACACCCGAATCCGACAAAAAAAATTCGGTGAGGTTTTGCCAAAACGCGGTCGAACCCAAAACACGGCCGCGGAACCGAACCCAAAACCAAAACACAAAACCCGAAAAATTTCAGGCGCTCATCTCTAGAATGTACTGCTAGTCCCACACCATGCATTAACCCTTCCTGTACAGAGTACTGCCTGCCGGTATACAGGGAATGTACTGCCAGTCCCACACCATGCGTTAACCCTTCCTGTACAGAGTACTGCCTGCCGGTATACAGGGAATGTACTGCCAGTCCCACACCATGCATTAACCCTTCCTGTACAGACACTGCCTGCCGGTATACAGGGAACGTACTGCCAGTCCCACACCATGCATTAACCCTTCATGTACAGAGCACTGCCTGCCGGTACACAGGTAACATACTGCCAGTCCCACACCATGCATTAACCCTTCCTGTACAGAGCACTGCCTGCCGGTATACAGGGAACATACTGCCAGTCCCACACCATGCATTAACCCTTCCTGTACAGAGCACTGCCTGCCGGTATATAGGGAACGTACTGCCAGTCCCACACCATGCATTAACCCTTCCTGTACAGAGCACTGCCTGCTGGTACACAGGGAACATACTGCCAGTCCCACACCATGCATTAACCCTTCCTGTACAGACACTGCCTGCCGGTATACAGGGAACATACTGCCAGTCCCACACCATGCATTAACCCTTCCTGTACAGACACTGCCTGCCGGTATACGGGGAACATACTGCCAGTCCCACACCATGCATTAACCCTTCCTGTACAGACACTGCCTGCCGGTATACAGGGAACGTACTGCCAGTCCCACACAATGCATTAACCCTTCCTGTACAGACACTGCCTGCCGCTATACAGGGAACGTACTGCCAGTCCCAAACCATGCATTAACCCTTCCTGTACAGACACTGCCTGCCGGTATACAGGGAACGTACTGCCAGTCCCACACCATGCATTAACCTTTCCTGTACAGAGCACTGCCTGCCGGTATACAGGGAACGTACTGCCAGTCCCACACCATGCAGTAACCCTTCCTGTAAAGACACTGCCTGCCGGTATACAGGGAACGTACTGCCAGTCCCACACCATGCATTAACCCTTCCTGTACAGAGCACTGCCTGCCGGTATACAGGGAACATACTGCCAGTCCCACACCATGCATTAACCCTTCATGTACAGAGCACTGCCTGCCAGTATACAGGGAACATACTGCCAGTCCCACAACATGCATTAACCCTTCCTGTACAGACACTGCCTGCCGGTATACAGGGAACGTACTGCCAGTCCCACACCATGCATTAACCCTTCCTGTACAGACACTGCCTGCCGGTATACAGGGAACGTACTGTCAGTCCCACACCATGCATTAACTAATCCTGTACAGAGCACTGCCTGCCGGTATACAGGGAACGTACTGCCAGTCCCACACCATGCATTAACCCTTCCTGTACAGCCACTGCGTGCCGGTATACAGGGAATGTACTGCCAGTCCCACACCATGCATTAACCCTTCCTGTACAGACACTGCTTTCCGGTATACAAGGAACGTACTGCCAGTCCCACACCATGTATTAATCCTTCCTGTACAGACACTGCCTGCCGGTATACGGGGAACGTACTGCCAGACCCACACCATGCATTAACCCTTCCTGTACAGAGCACTGCCTGCCGATATACAGGGAACGTACTGCCAGTCCCACACCATGCATTAACCCTTCCTGTACAGAGCACTGCCTGCCGGTATACAGGGAACGTACTGCCAGTCCCACACCATGCAGTAACCCTTCCTGTAAAGACACTGCCTGCCGGTATACAGGGAACGTACTGCCAGTCCCACACCATGCATTAACCCTTCCTGTACAGAGCACTGCCTGCCGGTATAAAGGGAACATACTGCCAGTCCCACACCATGCATTAACCCTTCCTGTACAGACACTGCCTGCCGGTATACAGGGAACGTACTGCCAGTCCCACACCATGCATTAACCATTCCTGTACAGACACTGCCTGCCGGTATACAGGGAACGTACTGCCAGTCCCACACCATGCATTAACTAATCCTGTACAGAGCACTGCCTGCCGGTATACGGGGAACATACTGCCAGTCCCACACCATGCATTAACCCTTCCTGTACAGAGCACTGCCTGCCGGTATACAGGGAACGTACTGCCAGTCCCACACCATGCATTAACCCTTCATGTACAGAGCACTGCCTGCCGGTATACAGGGAACATACTGCCAGTCCCACACCATGCATTAACCCTTCCTGTACAGACACTGCCTGCCGGTATACAGGGAACGTACTGCCAGTCCCACACCATGCATTAACCCTTCCTGTACAGACACTGCCTGCCGGTATACAGGGAACGTACTGCCAGTCCCACACCATGCATTAACTAATCCTGTACAGAGCACTGCCTGCCGGTATACAGGGAACGTACTGCCAGTCCCACACCATGCATTAACCCTTCCTGTACAGCCACTGCCTGCCGGTACACAGGGAACGTACTGCCAGTCCCACACCATGCATTAACCCTTCCTGTACAGAGCACTGCCTGCCGGTATACAGGGAACATACTGCCAGTCCCACACCATGCATTAACCCTTCCTGTACAGAGCACTGCCTGCCGGTATACAGGGAACGTACTGCCAGTCCCACACCATGCATTAACCCTTCCTGTACAGAGCACTGCCTGCCGGTATACAGGGAACGTACTGCCAGTCCCACACCATGCATTAACCCTTCCTGTACAGACACTGCCTGCCGGTATACAGGGAACGTACTGCCAATCCCACACCATGCATTAACCCTTCCTGTACAGACACTGCCTGCCGGTATACAGGGAACGTACTGCCAGTCCCACATCATGCATTAACCCTTCCTGTACAGAGCACTGCCTGCCGGTATACAGGGAACGTACTGCCAGTCCCACACCATGCATTAACCCTTCCTGTACAGAGCACTGCCTGCCTTTATACAGGGAATGTACTGCCAGTCCCACACCATGCATTAACCCTTCCTATACAGAAACTGCCTGCCGGTATACGGGGAACGTACTGCCAGTCCCACACCATGCATTAACCCTTCCTGTACAGAGCACTGCCTGCCGGTACACAGGTAACATACTGCCAGTCCCACACCATGCATTAACCCTTCCTGTACAGAGCACTGCCTGCCGGTATATAGGGAACGTACTGCCAGTCCCACACCATGCATTAACCCTTCTTGTACAGAGCACTGCCTGCCGGTATACAGGGAACGTACTGCCAGTCCCACACCATGCATTAACCCTTCCTGTACAGACACTGCCTGCCGGTATACAGGGAACATACTGCCAGTCCCACACCATGCATTAACCCTTCCTGTACAGAGCACTGCCTGCCGGTATACAGGGAACGTACTGCCAGTCCCACACCATGCATTAACCCTTCCTGTACAGACACTGCCTGCCGGTATATAGGGAACGTACTGCCAGTCCCACACCATGCATTAACCCTTCTTGTACAGAGCACTGCCTGCCGGTATACAGGGAACGTACTGCCAGTCCCACACCATGCATTAACCCTTCCTGTACAGACACTGCCTGCCGGTATACAGGGAACATACTGCCAGTCCCACACCATGCATTAACCCTTCCTGTACAGAGCACTGCCTGCTGGTATACAGGGAACATACTGCCAGTCCCACACCATGCATTAACCCTTCCTGTACAGACACTGCCTGCTGGTACACAGGGAACATACTGCCAGTCCCACACCATGCATTAACCCTTCCTGTACAGACACTGCCTGCCGGTATACAGGGAACGTACTGCCAGTCCCACACCATGCATTAACCCTTCCTGTACAGACACTGCCTGCCGGTATACAGGGAACGTACTGCCAGTCCCACACCATGCATTAACCCTTCCTGTACAGAGCACTGCCTGCCGGTATACAGGGAACGTACTGCCAGTCCCACACCATGCATTAACCCTTCTTGTACAGAGCACTGCCTGCCGGTATACAGGGAACGTACTGCCAGTCCCACACCATGCATTAACCCTTCCTGTACAGACACTGCCTGCCGGTATACAGGGAACATACTGCCAGTCCCACACCATGCATTAACCCTTCCTGTACAGACACTGCCTGCTGGTACACAGGGAACATACTGCCAGTCCCACACCATGCATTAACCCTTCCTGTACAGACACTGCCTGCCGGTATACAGGGAACGTACTGCCAGTCCCACACCATGCATTAACCCTTCCTGTACAGACACTGCCTGCCGGTATACAGGGAACATACTGCCAGTCCCACACCATGCATTAACCCTTCCTGTACAGAGCACTGCCTGCCGGTATACAGGGAACGTACTGCCAGTCCCACACCATGCATTAACCCTTCCTGTACAGAGCACTGCATGCCGCTATACAGGGAACGTACTGCCAGTTCCACACCATACATTAACCCTTCCTGTACAGAGTACTGCCTGCCGGTATACAGGGAACGTACTGCCAGTCCCACACCATGCATTAACCCTTCCTGTACAGAGCACTGCCTTCCGGTATACAGGGAACGTACTGCCAGTCCCACACCATGCATTAACCCTTCCTGTACAAAGCACTGCCTGCCGGTATACAGGGAACGTACTGCCAGTCCCACACCATGCATTAACCCTTCCTGTACAGAGCACTGCCTGCCGGTATACAGGGAACGTACTGCCAGTCCCACACCATGCATTAACCCTTCCTGTACAGAGCACTGCCTGCCGGTATACAGGGAATGTACTGCTAGTCCCACACCATGCATTAACCCTTCCTGTACAGAGTACTGCCTGCCGGTATACAGGGAATGTACTGCCAGTCCCACACCATGCATTAACCCTTCCTGTACAGAGTACTGCCTGCCGGTATACAGGGAATGTACTGCCAGTCCCACACCATGCATTAACCCTTCCTGTACAGACACTGCCTGCCGGTATACAGGGAACGTACTGCCAGTCCCACACCATGCATTAACCCTTCATGTACAGAGCACTGCCTGCCGGTACACAGGTAACATACTGCCAGTCCCACACCATGCATTAACCCTTCCTGTACAGAGCACTGCCTGCCGGTATACAGGGAACATACTGCCAGTCCCACACCATGCATTAACCCTTCCTGTACAGAGCACTGCCTGCCGGTATATAGGGAACGTACTGCCAGTCCCACACCATGCATTAACCCTTCCTGTACAGAGCACTGCCTGCTGGTACACAAGGAACATACTGCCAGTCCCACACCATGCATTAACCCTTCCTGTACAGACACTGCCTGCCGGTATACAGGGAGCATACTGCCAGTCCCACACCATGCATTAACCCTTCCTGTACAGACACTGCCTGCCGGTATACAGGGAACGTACTGCCAGTCCCACACCATGCATTAACCCTTCCTGTACAGAGCACTGCCTGCCGGTATACAGGGAACATACTGCCAGTCCCACACCATGCATTAACCCTTCCTGTATAGAGCACTGCATGCCGGTATACAGGGAACGTACTGCCAGTCCCACACCATACATTAACCCTTCCTGTACAGAGCACTGCCTGCCGGTATACAGTGAACATACTGCCAGTCCCACACCATGCATTAACCCTTCCTGTATAGAGCACTGCATGCCGCTATACAGGGAACGTACTGCCAGTTCCACACCATACATTAACCCTTCCTGTACAGAGCACTGCCTGCCGCTATACAGGGAACGTACTGCCAGTCCCACACCATGCATTAACCCTTCCTGTACAGAGCACTGCCTGCCGGTATACAGGGAACGTACTGCCAGTTCCACACCATGCATTAACCCTTCCTGTACAGACACTGCCTGCCGGTATACAGGGAACATACTGCCAGTCCCACACCATGCATTAACCCTTCCTGTACAGAGCACTGCCTGCCGGTATACAGGGAACATACTGCCAGTCCCACACCATGCATTAACCCTTCCTGTATAGAGCACTGCATGCCGCTATACAGGGAACGTACTGCCAGTCCCACACCATACATTAACCCTTCCTGTACAGAGCACTGCCTGCCGGTATACAGGGAACATACTGCCAGTCCCACACCATGCATTAACCCTTCCTGTATAGAGCACTGCATGCCGCTATACAGGGAACGTACTGCCAGTTCAACACCATACATTAACCCTTCCTGTACAGAGCACTGCCTGCCGCTATACAGGGAACGTACTGCCAGTCCCACACCATGCATTAACCCTTCCTGTACAGAGCACTGCCTGCCGGTATACAGGGAACGTACTGCCAGTCCCACACCATGCATTAACCCTTCCTGTACAGACACTGCCTGCCGGTATACAGGGAACATACTGCCAGTCCCACACCATGCATTAACCCTTCCTGTACAGACACTGCCTGCTGGTACACAGGGAACATACTGCCAGTCCCACACCATGCATTAACCCTTCCTGTACAGACACTGCCTGCCGGTATACAGGGAACGTACTGCCAGTCCCACACCATGCATTAACCCTTCCTGTACAGACACTGCCTGCCGGTATACAGGGAACGTACTGCCAGTCCCACACCATGCATTAACCCTTCCTGTACAGAGCACTGCCTGCCGGTATACAGGGAACATACTGCCAGTCCCACACCATACATTAACCCTTCCAGTACAGAGCACTGCATGCCGCTATACAGGGAACGTACTGCCAGTCCCACACCATGCATTAACCCTTCCTGTACAGAGCACTGCCTGCCGGTATACAGGGAACGTACTGCCAATCCCACACCATGCATTAACCCTTCCTGTACAAAGCACTGCCTGCCGGTATACAGGGAACGTACTGCCAGTCCCACACCATGCATTAACCCTTCCTGTACAAAGCACTGCCTACCGGTATACAGGGAACGTACTGCCAGTCCCACACCATGCATTAACCCTTCCTGTACAGAGCACTGCCTGCCGGTATACAGGGAATGTACTGCCAGTCCCACACCATGCATTAACCCTTCCTGTACAGAGTACTACCTGCCGGTAAACAGGGAATGTACTGCCAGTCCCACACCATGCATTAACCCTTCCTGTACAGAGTACTGCCTGCCGGTATACAGGGAATGTACTGCCAGTCCCACACCAAGCATTAACCCTTCCTGTATAAACACTGCCTGCCGGTATACAGGGAACGTACTGCCAGTCCCACACCATGCATTAACCCTTCATGTACAGAGCACTGCCTGCCAGTACACAGGTAACATACTGCCAGTCCCACACCATGCATTAACCCTTCCTGTACAGACACTGCCTGCCGGTATACAGGGAACATACTGCCAGTCCCACACCATGCATTAACCCTTCCTGTACAGAGCACTGCCTGCCGGTATATAGGGAACGTACTGCCAGTCCCACACCATGCATTAACCCTTCCTGTACAGAGCACTGCCTGCCGGTATACAGGGAACGTACTGCCAGTCCCACACCATGCATTAGCCCTTCCTGTACAGAGGACACTGCCTGCCGGTATACAGGGAACATACTGCCAGTCCCACACCATGCATTAACCCTTCCTGTACAGAGCACTGCCTGCTGGTACACAGGGAACATACTGCCAGTCCCACACCATGCATTAACCCTTCCTGTACAGACACTGCCTGCCGGTATACAGGGAACATACTGCCAGTCCCACACCATGCATTAACCCTTCCTGTACAGACACTGCCTGCCGGTATACAGGGAACGTACTGCCAGTCCCACACCATGCATTAACCCTTCCTGTACAGAGCACTGCCTGCCGGTATACAGGGAACATACTGCCAGTCCCACACCATGCATTAACCCTTCCTGTATAGAGCACTGCATGCCGCTATACAGGGAACGTACTGCCAGTCCCACACCATACATTAACCCTTCCTGTACAGAGCACTGCCTGCCGCTATACAGGGAACGTACTGCCAGTCCCACACCATGCATTAACCCTTCCTGTACAGAGCACTGCCTGCCGGTATACAGGGAACGTACTGCCAGTCCCACACCATGCATTAACCCTTGCTGTACAGAGCACTGTCTGCCGGTATACGGGGAACGTACTGCCAGTCCCACACCATGCATTAACCCTTCCTGTACAGACACTACCTGCCGGTATACAGGGAACGTACTGCCAGTCCCACACCATGCATTAACCCTTCCTGTACAGACACTGCCTGCCGGTATACAGGGAACGTACTGCCAGTCCCACACCATGCATTAACCCTTCCTGTACAGTGTACAGACACTGCCTGCCGGTATACAGGGAGCGTACTGCCAGTCCCACACCATGCATTAACCCTTCCTGTACTGAGCACTGCCTGCCGGTATACAGGGAATGTACTGCCAGTCCCACACCATGCTTTAACTCTTCCTGTACTGAGCACTGCCTGCCGGTATACAGGGAACGTACTGCCAGTCCCACACCATGCATTAACCCTTCCTGTACAGAGTACTGCCTGCCGGTATACAGGGAACGTACTGCAAGTCCCACACCATGCATTTACCCTTCCTGTACAGACACTGCCTGCCGGTATACAGGGAACATACTGCCAGTCCCACACCATGCATTAACCCTTCCTGTACAGACACTGCCTGCCGGTATACAGGGAATGTACTGCCAGTCCCACACCATGCATTAACCCTTCCTGTACAGAGCAATGCCTGCTGGTATACAGGGAACGTACTACCAGTCCCACACCATGCATTAACCCTTCCTGTACAGAGCACTACCTGCCGGTATATAGGGAACGTACTGCCAGTCCCACACCATGCATTAACCCTTCCTGTACAGAGCAATGCCTGCTGGTATACGGGGAACGTACTGCCAGTCCCACACCATGCATTAACCCTTCATGTACAGACTAGAGATGAGCGCCTGAAATTTTTCGGGTTTTGTGTTTTGGTTTTGGGTTCGGTTCCGCAGCCGTGTTTTGGGTTCGAACGCGTTTTGGCAAAACCACACCGAATTTTTTTTGTCGGATTCGGGTGTGTTTTGGATTCGGGTGTTTTTTTCAAAAAACACTAAAAAACAGCTTAAATCATAGAATTTGGGGGTCATTTTGATCCCAAAGTATTATTAACCTCAAAAACCATAATTTACACTCATTTTCAGTCTATTCTGAATACCTCACACCTCACAATATTATTTTTAGTCCTAAAATTTGCACCGAGGTCGCTGTGTGAGTAAGATAAGCGACCCTAGTGGCCGACACAAACACCGGGCCCATCTAGGAGTGGCACTGCAGTGTCACGCAGGATGTCCCTTCCAAAAAACCCTCCCCAAACAGCACATGACGCAAAGAAAAAAAGAGGCGCAATGAGGTAGCTGTGTGAGTAAGATTAGCGACCCTAGTGGCCGACACAAACACCGGGCCCATCTAGGAGTGGCACTGCAGTGTCACGCAGGATGTCCCTTCCAAAAAACCCTCCCCAAACAGCACATGACGCAAAGAAAAAAAGAGGCGCAATGAGGTAGCTGTGTGAGTAAGATTAGCGACCCTAGTGGCCGACACAAACACCGGGCCCATCTAGGAGTGGCACTGCAGTGTCACGCAGGATGTCCCTTCCAAAAAACCCTCCCCAAACAGCACATGACGCAAAGAAAAAAAGAGGCGCAATGAGGTAGCTGTGTGAGTAAGATTAGCGACCCTAGTGGCCGACACAAACACCGGGCCCATCTAGGAGTGGCACTGCAGTGTCACGCAGGATGTCCCTTCCAAAAAACCCTCCCCAAACAGCACATGACGCAAAGAAAAAAAGAGGCGCAATGAGGTAGCTGACTGTGTGAGTAAGATTAGCGACCCTAGTGGCCGACACAAACACCGGGCCCATCTAGGAGTGGCACTGCAGTGTCACGCAGGATGTCCCTTCCAAAAAACCCTCCCCAATCAGCACATGATGCAAAGAAAAAGAAAAGAAAAAAGAGGTGCAAGATGGAATTGTCCTTGGGCCCTCCCACCCACCCTTATGTTGTATAAACAAAACAGGACATGCACACTTTAACCAACCCATCATTTCAGTGACAGGGTCTGCCACACGACTGTGACTGATATGACGGGTTGGTTTGGACCCCCCCCAAAAAAGAAGCAATTAATCTCTCCTTGCACAAACTGGCTCTACAGAGGCAAGATGTCCACCTCATCTTCACCCTCCGATATATCACCGTGTACATCCCCCTCCTCACAGATTATCAATTCGTCCCCACTGGAATCCACCATCTCAGCTCCCTGTGTACTTTGTGGAGGCAATTGCTGCTGGTCAATGTCTCCGCGGAGGAATTGATTATAATTCATGTTAATGAACATCATCTTCTCCACATTTTCTGGATGTAACCTCGTACGCCGATTGCTGACAAGGTGAGCGGCGGCACTAAACACTCTTTCGGAGTACACACTTGTGGGAGGGCAACTTAGGTAGAATAAAGCCAGTTTGTGCAAGGGCCTCCAAATTGCCTCTTTTTCCTGCCAGTATAAGTACGGACTGTGTGACGTGCCTACTTGGATGCGGTCACTCATATAATCCTCCACCATTCTATCAATGTTGAGAGAATCATATGCAGTGACAGTAGACGACATGTCCGTAATCGTTGTCAGGTCCTTCAGTCCGGACCAGATGTCAGCATCAGCAGTCGCTCCAGACTGCCCTGCATCACCGCCAGCGGGTGGGCTCGGAATTCTGAGCCTTTTCCTCGCACCCCCAGTTGCGGGAGAATGTGAAGGAGGAGATGTTGACAGGTCGCGTTCCGCTTGACTTGACAATTTTGTCACCAGCAGGTCTTTCAACCCCAGCAGACCTGTGTCTGCCGGAAAGAGAGATCCAAGGTAGGCTTTAAATCTAGGATCGAGCACGGTGGCCAAAATGTAGTGCTCTGATTTCAACAGATTGACCACCCGTGAATCCTTGTTAAGCGAATTAAGGGCTGCATCCACAAGTCCCACATGCCTAGCGGAATCGCTCCCTTTTAGCTCCTTCTTCAATGCCTCCAGCTTCTTCTGCAAAAGCCTGATGAGGGGAATGACCTGACTCAGGCTGGCAGTGTCTGAACTGACTTCACGTGTGGCAAGTTCAAAGGGCATCAGAACCTTGCACAACGTTGAAATCATTCTCCACTGCGCTTGAGACAGGTGCATTCCACCTCCTATATCGTGCTCAATTGTATAGGCTTGAATGGCCTTTTGCTGCTCCTCCAACCTCTGAAGCATATAGAGGGTTGAATTCCACCTCATTACCACTTCTTGCTTCAGATGATGGCAGGGCAGGTTCAGTAGTTTTTGGTGGTGCTCCAGTCTTCTGTACGTGGTGCCTGTACGCCGAAAGTGTCCCGCAATTCTTCTGGCCACCGACAGCATCTCTTGCACGCCCCTGTCGTTTTTTAAAAAATTCTGCACCACCAAATTCAAGGTATGTGCAAAACATGGGACGTGCTGGAATTTGCCCATATTTAATGCACACACAATATTGCTGGCGTTGTCCGATGCCACAAATCCACAGGAGAGTCCAATTGGGGTAAGCCATTCCGCGATGATCTTCCTCAGTTGCCGTAAGAGGTTTTCAGCTGTGTGCGTATTCTGGAAAGCGGTGATACAAAGCGTAGCCTGCCTAGGAAAGAGTTGGCGTTTGCGAGATGCTGCTAATGGTGCCGCCGCTGCTGTTCTTGCGGCGGGAGTCCATACATCTACCCAGTGGGCTGTCACAGTCATATAGTCCTGACCCTGCCCTGCTCCACTTGTCCACATGTCCGTGGTTAAGTGGACATTGGGTACAACTGCATTTTTTAGGACACTGGTGAGTCTTTTTCTGACGTCCGTGTACATTCTCGGTATCGCCTGCCTACAGAAGTGGAACCTAGATGGTATTTGGTAACGGGGGCACACTGCCTCAATAAATTGTCTAGTTCCCTGTGAACTAACGGCGGATACCGGACGCACGTCTAACACCAACATAGTTGTCAAGGACTCAGTTATCCGCTTTGCAGTAGGATGACTGCTGTGATATTTCATCTTCCTCGCAAAGGACTGTTGAACAGTCAATTGCTTACTGGAAGTAGTACAAGTGGGCTTACGACTTCCCCTCTGGGATGACCATCGACTCCCAGCGGCAACAACAGCAGCGCCAGCAGCAGTAGGCGTTACACGCAAGGATGCATCGGAGGAATCCCAGGCAGGAGAGGACTCGTCAGACTTGCCAGTGACATGGCCTGCAGGACTATTGGCATTCCTGGGGAAGGAGGAAATTGACACTGAGGGAGTTGGTGGGGTGGTTTGCGTGAGCTTGGTTACAAGAGGAAGGGATTTACTGGTCAGTGGACTGCTTCCGCTGTCACCCAAAGTTTTTGAACTTGTCACTGACTTATTATGAATGCGCTGCAGGTGACGTATAAGGGAGGATGTTCCGAGGTGGTTAACGTCCTTACCCCTACTTATTACAGCTTGACAAAGGGAACACACGGCTTGACACCTGTTGTCCGCATTTCTGGTGAAATACCTCCACACCGAAGAGCTGATTTTTTTGGTATTTTCACCTGGCATGTCAACGGCCATATTCCTCCCACGGACAACAGGTGTCTCCCCGGGTGCCTGACTTAAACAAACCACCTCACCATCAGAATCCTCCTGGTCAATTTCCTCCCCAGCGCCAGCAACACCCATATCCTCCTCATCCTGGTGTACTTCAACACTGACATCTTCAATCTGACTATCAGGAACTGGACTGCGGGTGCTCCTTCCAGCACTTGCAGGGGGCGTGCAAATGGTGGAAGGCGCATGCTCTTCACGTCCAGTGTTGGGAAGGTCAGGCATCGCAACCGACACAATTGGACTCTCCTTGTGGATTTGGGATTTCAAAGAACGCACAGTTCTTTGCGGTGCTTTTGCCAGCTTGAGTCTTTTCAGTTTTCTAGCGAGAGGCTGAGTGCTTCCATCCTCATGTGAAGCTGAACCACTAGCCATGAACATAGGCCAGGGCCTCAGCCGTTCCTTGCCACTCCGTGTGGTAAATGGCATATTGGCAAGTTTACGCTTCTCCTCCGACGATTTTATTTTAGGTTTTGGAGTCCTTTTTTTACTGATATTTGGTGTTTTGGTTTTGACATGCTCTGTACTATGCCATTGGGCATCGGCCTTGGCAGACGACGTTGCTGGCATTTCATCGTCTCGGCCATGACTAGTGGCAGCAGCTTCAGCACGAGGTGGAAGTGGATCTTGATCTTTCCCTAATTTTGGAACCTCAACATTTTTGTTCTCCGTATTTTAATAGGCACAACTAAAAGGCACCTCAGGTAAACAATGGAGATGGATGGATTGGATACTAGTATACAATTATGGACGGGCTGCCGAGTGCCGACACAGAGGTAGCCACAGCCGTGAACTACCGCACTGTACTGTGTCTGCTGCTAATATATAGACTGGTTGATAAAGAGATAGTATACTCGTAACTAGTATGTATGTATAAAGAAAGAAAAAAAAACCACGGTTAGGTGGTATATACAATTATGGACGGGCTGCCGAGTGCCGACACAGAGGTAGCCACAGCCGTGAACTACCGCACTGTACTGTGTCTGCTGCTAATATATAGACTGGTTGATAAAGAGATAGTATACTCGTAACTAGTATGTATGTATAAAGAAAGAAAAAAAAAACACGGTTAGGTGGTATATACAATTATGGACGGGCTGCCGAGTGCCGACACAGAGGTAGCCACAGCCGTGAACTACCGCACTGTACTGTGTCTGCTGCTAATATATAGACTGGTTGATAAAGAGATAGTATACTCGTAACTAGTATGTATGTATAAAGAAAGAAAAAAAAACCACGGTTAGGTGGTATATACAATTATGGACGGGCTGCCGAGTGCCGACACAGAGGTAGCCACAGCCGTGAACTACCGCACTGTACTGTGTCTGCTGCTAATATATAGACTGGTTGATAAAGAGATAGTATACTCGTAACTAGTATGTATGTATAAAGAAAGAAAAAAAAACCACGGTTAGGTGGTATATACAATTATGGACGGGCTGCCGAGTGCCGACACAGAGGTAGCCACAGCCGTGAACTACCGCACTGTACTGTGTCTGCTGCTAATATATAGACTGGTTGATAAAGAGATAGTATACTCGTAACTAGTATGTATGTATAAAGAAAGAAAAAAAAAACCACGGTTAGGTGGTATATACAATTATGGACGGGCTGCCGAGTGCCGACACAGAGGTAGCCACAGCCGTGAACTACCGCACTGTACTGTGTCTGCTGCTAATATATAGACTGGTTGATAAAGAGATAGTATACTCGTAACTAGTATGTATGTATAAAGAAAGAAAAAAAAACCACGGTTAGGTGGTATATACAATTATGGACGGGCTGCCGAGTGCCGACACAGAGGTAGCCACAGCCGTGAACTACCGCACTGTACTGTGTCTGCTGCTAATATATAGACTGGTTGATAAAGAGATAGTATACTCGTAACTAGTATGTATGTATAAAGAAAGAAAAAAAAACCACGGTTAGGTGGTATATACAATTATGGACGGGCTGCCGAGTGCCGACACAGAGGTAGCCACAGCCGTGAACTACCGCACTGTACTGTGTCTGCTGCTAATATATAGACTGGTTGATAAAGAGATAGTATACTCGTAACTAGTATGTATGTATAAAGAAAGAAAAAAAAACCACGGTTAGGTGGTATACTATTATATATACAATTATAGACGGGCTGCCAAGTGCCGACACAGAGGTAGCCACAGCCGTGAACTACCGCACTGTACTGTGTCTGCTGCTAATATATAGACTGGTTGATAAAGAGATAGTATACTCGTAACTAGTATGTATGTATAAAGAAAGAAAAAAAAACCACGGTTAGGTGGTATATACAATTATGGACGGGCTGCCGAGTGCCGACACAGAGGTAGCCACAGCCGTGAACTACCGCACTGTACTGTGTCTGCTGCTAATATATAGACTGGTTGATAAAGAGATAGTATACTCGTAACTAGTATGTATGTATAAAGAAAGAAAAAAAAAACACGGTTAGGTGGTATATACAATTATGGACGGGCTGCCGAGTGCCGACACAGAGGTAGCCACAGCCGTGAACTACCGCACTGTACTGTGTCTGCTGCTAATATATAGACTGGTTGATAAAGAGATAGTATACTCGTAACTAGTATGTATGTATAAAGAAAGAAAAAAAAACCACGGTTAGGTGGTATATACAATTATGGACGGGCTGCCGAGTGCCGACACAGAGGTAGCCACAGCCGTGAACTACCGCACTGTACTGTGTCTGCTGCTAATATATAGACTGGTTGATAAAGAGATAGTATACTCGTAACTAGTATGTATGTATAAAGAAAGAAAAAAAAACCACGGTTAGGTGGTATATACAATTATGGACGGGCTGCCGAGTGCCGACACAGAGGTAGCCACAGCCGTGAACTACCGCACTGTACTGTGTCTGCTGCTAATATATAGACTGGTTGATAAAGAGATAGTATACTCGTAACTAGTATGTATGTATAAAGAAAGAAAAAAAAAACCACGGTTAGGTGGTATATACAATTATGGACGGGCTGCCGAGTGCCGACACAGAGGTAGCCACAGCCGTGAACTACCGCACTGTACTGTGTCTGCTGCTAATATATAGACTGGTTGATAAAGAGATAGTATACTCGTAACTAGTATGTATGTATAAAGAAAGAAAAAAAAACCACGGTTAGGTGGTATATACAATTATGGACGGGCTGCCGAGTGCCGACACAGAGGTAGCCACAGCCGTGAACTACCGCACTGTACTGTGTCTGCTGCTAATATATAGACTGGTTGATAAAGAGATAGTATACTCGTAACTAGTATGTATGTATAAAGAAAGAAAAAAAAACCACGGTTAGGTGGTATATACAATTATGGACGGGCTGCCGAGTGCCGACACAGAGGTAGCCACAGCCGTGAACTACCGCACTGTACTGTGTCTGCTGCTAATATATAGACTGGTTGATAAAGAGATAGTATACTCGTAACTAGTATGTATGTATAAAGAAAGAAAAAAAAACCACGGTTAGGTGGTATACTATATACAATTATGGACGGGCTGCCGAGTGCCGACACAGAGGTAGCCACAGCCGTGAACTACCGCACTGTACTGTGTCTGCTGCTAATATATAGACTGGTTGATAAAGAGATAGTATACTCGTAACTAGTATGTATGTATAAAGAAAGAAAAAAAAACCACGGTTAGGTGGTATATACAATTATGGACGGGCTGCCGAGTGCCGACACAGAGGTAGCCACAGCCGTGAACTACCGCACTGTACTGTGTCTGCTGCTAATATATAGACTGGTTGATAAAGAGATAGTATACTCGTAACTAGTATGTATGTATAAAGAAAGAAAAAAAAACCACGGTTAGGTGGTATATACAATTATGGACGGGCTGCCGAGTGCCGACACAGAGGTAGCCACAGCCGTGAACTACCGCACTGTACTGTGTCTGCTGCTAATATATAGACTGGTTGATAAAGAGATAGTATACTCGTAACTAGTATGTATGTATAAAGAAAGAAAAAAAAACCACGGTTAGGTGGTATATACAATTATGGACGGGCTGCCGAGTGCCGACACAGAGGTAGCCACAGCCGTGAACTACCGCACTGTACTGTGTCTGCTGCTAATATAGACTGGTTGATAAAGAGATAGTATACTCGTAACTAGTATGTATGTATAAAGAAAGAAAAAAAAAACACGGTTAGGTGGTATATACAATTATGGACGGGCTGCCGAGTGCCGACACAGAGGTAGCCACAGCCGTGAACTACCGCACTGTACTGTGTCTGCTGCTAATATAGACTGGTTGATAAAGAGATAGTATACTACTAATATTATATATACTGGTGGTCAGGTCACTGGTCACTAGTCACACTGGCAGTGGCACTCCTGCAGCAAAAGTGTGCACTGTTTTAATATAATATTATGTACTCCTGGCTCCTGCTATAACCTATAACTGGCACTACAGTAGTGCTCCCCAGTCTCCCCAACAATTATAAGCTGTGTGAGCTGAGCAGTCAGACAGATATATAATATATATAGATGATGCAGCACACTGGCCTGAGCCTGAGCAGTGCACACAGATATGGTATGTGACTGACTGAGTCACTGTGTGTATCGCTTTTTTCAGGCAGAGAACGGATATATTAAATAAACTGCACTGTGTGTCTTGTCTGGTGGTCACTCACTATATAATATATTATGTACTCCTGGCTCCTGCTATAACCTATAACTGGCACTGCAGTAGTGCTCCCCAGTCTCCCCCACAATTATAAGCTGTGTGAGCTGAGCAGTCAGACAGATATATATAATATTATATATAGATAATAGATGATGCAGCACACTGGCCTGAGCCTGAGCAGTGCACACAGATATGGTATGTGACTGACTGAGTCACTGTGTGTATCGCTTTTTTCAGGCAGAGAACGGATATATTAAATAAACTGCACTGTGTGTCTGGTGGTCACTCACTATATAATATATTATGTACTCCTGGCTCCTGCTATAACCTATAACTGGCACTGCAGTAGTGCTCCCCAGTCTCCCCCACAATTATAAGCTGTGTGAGCTGAGCAGTCAGACAGATATATATAATATATTATATATAGATAATAGATGATGCAGCACACTGGCCTGAGCCTGAGCAGTGCACACAGATATGGTATGTGACTGAGTCACTGTGTGCTGTGTATCGCTTTTTTCAGGCAGAGAACGGATTATAAATAAAACTGGTGGTCACTATCAGCAAAACTCTGCACTGTACTGAGTACTCCTAATGCTCCCCAAAATTAGTAAATCAAGTGTCTCTCTAATCTATTCTAAACGGAGAGGACGCCAGCCACGTCCTCTCCCTATCAATCTCAATGCACGTGTGAAAATGGCGGCGACGCGCGGCTCCTTATATAGAATCCGAGTCTCGCGATAGAATCCGAGCCTCGCGAGAATCCGACAGCGTCATGATGACGTTCGGGCGCGCTCGGGTTAACCGAGCAAGGCGGGAAGATCCGAGTCGCTCGGACCCGTGAAAAAAAACATGAAGTTCGTGCGGGTTCGGATTCAGAGAAACCGAACCCGCTCATCTCTAGCATTAACCCTTCCTGTACAGAGCACTACCTGCCGGTATACAGGGAACGTACTGCCAGGCCCACACCATGCATTAACTCTTCATGTACAGAGCACTGCCTGCCGGTATACGGGGAACATACTGCCAGTCCCACACCATGCATTAACCCTTCCTGTACAGACACTGCCTGCCGGTATACAGGGAACGTGCTGCCAGTCCCACACCATGCATTAACCCTTCCTGTACAGACACCGCCTGCCGGTATACAGGGAACGTACTGCCAGTCCCACACCATGCATTAACCCTTCCTGTACAGAGCACTGCCTGCCGGTATACAGGGAACGTACTACCAGTCCCACACCATGCATTAACCCTTCCTGTACAGAGCACTGCCTGCCGGTATACAGGGAACGTACTGCCAGTCCCACACCATGCATTAACCCTTCCTGTACAGAGCACTGCCTGCCGGTATACAGGGAACGTACCACCAGTCCCACACCATGCATTAACCCTTCCTGTACAGAGCACTGCCTGCCGGTATACAGGAAACGTACTACCAGTCCCACACCATGCATTAACCCTTCCTGTACAGAGCACTGCCTGCCGGTATACAGGGAACGTACTACCAGTCCCACACCATGCATTAACCCTTCCTGTACAGAGCACTGCCTGCCGGTATACAGGGAACGTACTACCAGTCCCACACCATGCATTAACCCTTCCTGTACAGAGCACTGCCTGCCGGTACACAGGGAACATACTGCCTGTCCCACACCATGCATTAACCCTTCCTGTACAGAGCACTGCCTGCCGGTATACGGGGAACGTACTGCCAGTCCCACACCATGCATTAACCCTTCCTGTACAGAGCACTGCCTGCCGGTATACAGGGAACGCACTGCAAGTCCCACACCATGCATTAACCCTTCCTGTACAGAGCACTGCCTGCCGGTACACAGGGAACATACTGCCTGTCCCACACCATGCATTAACCCTTCCTGTAAAGAGCACTGCCTGCCGGTACACAGGGAACATACTGCCTGTCCCACACCATGCATTAACCCTTCCTGTACAGACACTGCCTGCCGGTATACGGGGAACGTACTGCCAGTCCCACACCATGCATTAACCCTTCCTGTACAGAGCACTGCCTGCCGGTATACAGGGAACGTACTGCAAGTCCCACACCATGCATTAACCCTTCCTGTACAGACACTGCCTGCCGGTATACGGGGAACGTACTGCCAGTCCCACACCATGCATTAACCCTTCCTGTACAGACACTGCCTGCCGGTATACAGGGAACGTACTGCCAGTCCCACACCATGCATTAACCCTTCCTGTATAGAGTACTGCCTGCCAGTATACAGGGAACGTACTGTCAGTCCCACACCATGCATTAACCCTTCCTGTACAGAGTACTGCCTGCCGGTATACAGGGAACATACTGCCAGTCCCACACCATGCATTAACCCTTCCTGTACAGACACTGCCTGCCGGTATACAGTGAATGTACTGCCAGTCCCGCACCATGCATTAACCCTTCCTGTACAGAGCACTGCCTGCCTGTATACAGGGAACATACTGCCAGTCCCACACCATGCATTAACCCTTCCTGTACAGACACTGCCTGCCGGCATACAGGGAACATACTGCCAGTCCCACACCATGCATTAACCCTTCCTGTACAGAGCACTGCCTGCCGGTATACAGGGAATGTGCTGCCAGTCCCACACCATGCATTAACCCTTCCTGTACAGACACTGCCTGCCGGTATACGGGGAGCGTACTTCCAGTACCACACCATGCATTAACCCTTCCTGTACAGACACTGCCTGCCGGTATACAGGGAATGTACTGCCAGTCCCACACCATGCATTAACCCTTCCTGTACAGAGCACTGCCTGCCGGTATACAGGGAACGTACTGCCAGTCCCACACCATCCATTAACCCTTCCTGTACAGAGCACTGCCTGCCGATATACAGGGAACGTACTGCCAGTCCCACACCATGCATTAACCCTTCCTGTACAGACACTGCCTGCCGGTATACAGGGAACGTACTGCCAGTACCACACCATGCATTAACCCTTCCTGTACAGACACTGCCTGCCGGTATACGGGGAGCGTACTGCCAGTCCCACACCATGCATTAACCCTTCCTGTACAGACACTGCCTGCCGGTATACAGGGAGCGTACTGCCAGTCCCACACCATGCATTAACCTTTCCAGTACAGACACTGCCTGCCGGTATACAGGGAACATACTGCCAGTCCCACACCATGCATTAACCCTTCCTGTACAGAGCACTGCCTGCCGGTATACAGGGAACATACTGCCAGTCCCACACCATGCATTAACCCTTCCTGTACAGAGCACTGCCTGCCGGTATACAGGGAATGTACTGCCAGGCCCACACCATGCATTAACCCTTCCTGTACAGACACTGCCTGCCGGTATACGGGGAATGTACTGCCAGTCCCACACCATGCATTAACCCTTCCTGTACAGACACTGCCTGCCGGTATACAGGGAATGTACTGCTAGTCCCACACCATGCATTAACCCTTCCTGTACAGACACTGCCTGCCGGTATACGGGGAACGTACTGCCAGACCCACACCATGCATTAACCCTTCCTGTACAGAGCACTGCCTGCCGGTATACAGGGAACATACTGCCAGTCCCACACCATGCATTAACCCTTCCTGTACAGACACTGCCTGCCGGTATACAGGGAACATACTGCCAGTCCCACACTATGCATTAACCCTTCCTGTACAGACACTGCCTGCCGGTATACAGGGAACGTACTGCCAGTCCCACACCATGCATTAACGCTTCCTGTACAGACACTGCCTGCCGGTATACAGGGAACATACTGCCAGTCCCACACCATGCATTAACCCTTTCTGTACAGAGCACTGCCTGCTGGTATACGGGGAACATACTGCCAGTCCCACACCATGCATTAACCCTTCCTGTACAGACACTGCCTGCCGGTGTTTGTGGAATGTAATAGCTGCCTATATATAGGGAAAATACTGCCTGCCTTTATATGGGGAGTACACTGTTACAGTCTACCTGTCACCCTCTCCTCCGTTATCCTCTGCCTCACCCCATCACCACCTATCTTTCACCCTTTGCCTCTGCTCATCACTCTCTCCCCATCACCAACTGCCCATCACCCTTTGTCTCTCCCTGTCACCCTCTGCCTGTCATTCTCTTCTTCATCCCATCACCCTCTGTCACTATCCATCTACCTCTCCCTGTCACCCTCTGCCTCTCTCCCTGTCACTCACTACCTCACCCTGTCACCCTCTACCTCTCTCCCTTTCACTCTCTACCTCTCCCTGTCACCCTCTGCCTCTCCTTGTCACTCACTGCCTCTCCCTGTCACCCTCTGCCTCTCTCCATGTCACTCTCTACCTCTCCCTGTCACCCTCTGCCTCTCCTTGTCACTCACTGCCTCTATCACCCTCTGCTTCTCCCTCTTTTCTTCAGCCCATCACCCTCTGTCACTGCCCATCACTGTCTGCCCATCTATCTCTCCCTATCACCCTCTGCCTCTCCCTGTCACCCTCTACCTCTCCCTGTCACCCTCTACCTCTCCCTGTCACTCACTGTCTCTCTCTGTCACCCTCTGCCTCTCCCTCTTTTCTTCAGCCCATCACCCTCTGTCACTGCCATCACTGTCTGCCCATCTACCTCTCCCTGTCACCCTCTGCCTCTCCCTGTCACCCTCTACCTCTCCCTGTCACCCTCTACCTCTCCCTGTCACTCACTGTCTCTCTCTGTCACCCTCTGCCTCTCCCTCTTTTCTTCAGCCCATCACCCTCTGTCACTGCCCATCACTGTCTGCCCATCTACCTCTCCCTGTCACCCTCTGCCTCTCCCTGTCACCCTCTACTTCTCCCTGTCACCCTCTGCATCTCCCTGTCACTCACTGTCTCTCTCTGTCACCCTCTGCCTCTCCCTCTCTTCTTCAGCCCATCACCCTCTGTCACTGCCCATCACTATCTGCACATCTACCTCTCCCTGTCACCCTAAGCCTCTCCCTGTCACCCTCTGCCTCTCCCTGTTACTCACTGTCTCTCCCTGTTACTCACTGCCTCTCCCTGTCACCCTCTGCCTCTCCCTCTCTTCTTCAGCCCATCACCCTTTGTCACTGGCCATCACTGTCTGCCCATCTACCTCTCCCTGTCGCCCTCTACCTCTCCCTGTCACTCTCTGCCTCTCCCTGTCACCCTCTGCCTCTCCCTGTCACCCTCTGCCTCTCCCTGTCACCCTCTACCTCTCGCTGTCACTCTCCGCCTCTCCCTGTCACCCTCTGCCTCTCCATGTCACCCTCTACCTCTCCCTGTCACTCTCTACCTCTCCCTGTCACTCTCTGCCTCTCCATGTCACCCTCTACCTCTCCCTGTCACCCTCTACCTCTCCCTGTCACCCTCTGCCTCTCCCTGTCACCCTCTGCCTCTCGCTCTCTTCTTCAGCCCGTCATGGTCTGTTCATTACTATAAAACTCATTGTGAATGATAAATGGTGCTTCCAGCCAATCAGCTCCTGTCATGTGTTCGGCTCTTGTCAGTTGGGAGCTGATTGTCTGGAGCAGCGTTTATGATTTAGCACTCATTGATAAATGAGCCCCGGGAATCTGTGGAACATCACTATGTTTAAAGCTTTAGAAATAAACTTGTAAAATAACATCCACAGAACACCATGAGCCACAGCCACTTTTATGCCGGCCGTACACCAGGTCGTTGTAGTGTACAAATACACCATATCGATGCGTCATTTGACCCATGGCGTGCACATTGTTCATGTTTTGGGTGTGATTACGATGCAATGCGCGGCCCTGCAGAGGTCTGCTATCAGACAGCCGCCACCCATAGAGAGGGAAAACACGCCCTGTGCAAGTGTGTGAATGCATGCGTACGCCGTGCGGACATTGTGCCAGACAGCGGACATCTGCAAATCCGTTCTCACCTCACTCACCATCTAATGATATCTCCAGTGAGTGCGGGGTGTGCGCAGCCCAGGACTCACTCCTACAGTGCGATACACACAGGCTGATCGGGGCCGGAGCGGACGTCACACACCCGCCCTGACAACGCTAGGGCGCATGTTTTTTCCCTGACACTCCCAGAAAACGGCCAGTTACCACCAAACGTCCTCTTCCTGTCACTCAGCCAGTGAACGCCTAGCGATCTACATTTTTGCACCATCCTGTTGCTGTTTGGTGACGCGCCTGCGCATTCCGGTGCATACACCTGCGCAATCATTCAATAATCAGCCGCGATTTCACACAACAGCGCTCAGGTCTGAATCAGGCCCTATACGTGCTACACGTGTGATCAGTCCGGCAGCGCTGAATTGCGGAGGTACTATAGGTCTATTGTACGCCGGGGAGCTGGCGGGAGGCGCGAGTCGCCCTACTGTACTGTATGTCCAGCATAAGTCACACTTATAGGCAGAATATTCCTGCTTTCCCGATACAACAATCGGCATACGGCGCTGCAGTGACGCTATCCGCTGTCATGTGTCCTGTGTTTACTACACATCTCGTGACTAAACAGAGAAACTATAACAATGGCGCAGAAACCTCCCAGTCCCCGTCACCCCCTGTACAGTCCTGCCGGTGCTCTTACCTATCCAGCCAGCTGATACTATATTGTGGCGTCCATATAAAATATACATGAGGCAGCGGCTGCCGTGACGATTCTGATTCAATTAACACTGATGTTTCTTTCATGAGGCAGAGAATCCTCCTCTGTAGCAATATTTAACCCATCTGCCAAGAGCTGGGCGCAGTCACGAAATTTCCTTCACACGAGCCCCCCCCTCCCCCATCACACACACACATACACAACTCCCCCCATAGAGCGGATTATCCTGAACTCCATCCTACAAAGCATCTCATTATTCTGGGATTTACTCCAGACTGAGGCACTGTATAGATATATAGATAAGGAGGTAATGACTATGAGGCACCTATGTGATATACTCCACATGTAATCCCAGCAATTATTCCTGTGCCCTGTGCTGTACCTGGAAATGCAGATTACTCATCGGATTATTATTACCCGTTATTTATATAGCGCTCACATATTCCGCAGCGCTGTACAGAGAATATTTGCCCATTCACATCAGTCCCTGCCCCAGTGGAGCTTACACTCTATATTCCCTACCACATGTACACACACATTCACACTAGGGGTAATTTGTGTTTGAAGACAAGTAACATACCAGTATATATTTGGATTGTGGGAGGAAACCGGAGTACCCAGAGGAAACCCACGCAAGCACAAGGAGAATATACAAACTCCACACAGATAGGGCCATGGTGGGAATGGAACCCATGACCTCAGTGCTGTGAGGCAGCAATACTAACCATTACACTATCCGTGCTGTATAACAGTCTTCTGCGGCTTGTGTATTACACAATGTCTACATGAGCAGATATCTGGCTATTAGCAGCAGGCGTTATCATTATTGTAATTGCGCAAATTGTATAAATGACGTTGGGGGCATAGACATTAATGGGTGCAGTGTGTCCGGGGGAGGGGGGGGGCACACCGTACACACTGCACACATAGAGTATACTTACCCCTCCGGAGTTCCACAGTGGCGGCTCTGCACTGCGGACACAAATCACTTGGAAAATGGCCGCCAAGGCCATTTCTAAGAGATTTGTGCATGTGCACTGGAGATGTCCCCGGGAAGAAGGTGCAGGCGCCATGTTCCCGGAGACCTGCGCATGTGCAGTAGACTCTGGCATTATGCCAGCGTCTATTGCAGCTGGAGAGGAGGGGGCTCACGATGGAGGCTGCATGCAGGTCCCCCCCTCTCTTACAATACCCCTGGTTTTCCCATGTAATGATTGTCACAAACAGGACAACGCTCCCAAACTCTCTCAGATCCTGACAACTTATCACACACTGAATGACAGGCAGAGGTGGTCGCGGGGCGGGAGGGGGTGTGCCAACGGTGTTAGAACGCCGTTGGTGGGGTGCGGACCGTACAATGCAGGAGTGTCTGGACGTCTTGCATGTGCAAGACGTCACATGCAGCTGCTGCGACCAGGGAAGCGGTGGGCAGCTAGGCTGCGCAGGCAGGGGGCTATTTATCGCTGCTGTGCGATGCTTTTTCCTCTTGCGGGGGTGAGGGGGTCGGGCCTGACATGTGGGGCGGACTAGCCCTGTGCTGGGTGTTCCCCCGTATGTCAGAGTGACTGATCTTAGATTTATCTCATCTACAATCAGCTCTGAATGACCCCTGTGTCGGGAAGTGTACGTGTGCCTTATATAGGGTGGATGGTATATATACATATCGGCGTGGGAGAACTGCTATATGCAGTGGTGCAGAGAGAGGGGGGTGAGGTTACAAATTACCAGGGCCTAGGTTTGATGGAGGGGCCCAGTGAGGGGTCCAGTAGGGGCCCAGGCCCCTCCCCCTTACCTGGCTGCAGCTCTTCTCCTCTCTGTGTACTAGGCTGCAGTGTGGCCATGGAGGTGCTTAAAATACAATTTTTTCATTATTTTTTTCAAAGGGTACATGACCACACCTCTTGTGATTAGGCCACACCCCTTGAAAAGTACCTGGGCCCAGCCCGTCTCTTGACTGCCCTGGCTATGTACACACAGTCCTGCATGTGGGACATGTATATACATCATATGTCACTATGGGGGTAATTCAGAGCTGATGGCTGGGCAGTGATATTTGCAGCCCTGTGATCAGATAGTCGCCCCCATAGGGGAGTGTATATTCACTGTGCAAGTGTGTGATCACATGTGTAGCGGAGCTGTACAAACTGATCTCTGCGCAGCCCGGGACTTACTCAGCCGCTGCGATCACTTCAGCCTGTCCGGGACCGGAATTGACGCCAGACACCCGCCCTGCAATCGCTTGGACACGCCTGCGTGTTTTCCAACCTCTCCCAGAAAACGGTCAGTTGCCACCCACAAATGCCCTCTTCCTGTCAATCTCCTTGCAATCACCCGTGCGAACGGATCCGTCGCACAAACCCATCACTGAGCGGCGATCCACCTTCTACCCGTGCGATGCGCCTGCACATTGGGGTGCATACGCATGCGCAGTTTGGACCTGATTGCCCGCTGTGCGAAAACGCAGCCTAGCGATCAGATCTGAATCGGCCACTTATAGCGCTGTACGCACACATGCGGGACATGTATGTATATACATCATATGTCACTTATAGCGCTGTACGCACACATGCGGGACATGTATGTATATACATCATATATCACTTATAGCGCTGTACGCACACATGCGGGACATGTATGTATATACATCATATGTCACTTATAGCGCTGTACGCACACATGCGGGACATGTATGTATATACATCATATATCACTTATAGCGCTGTACGCACACATGCGGGACATGTATGTATATACATCATATATCACTTATAGCGCTGTACGCACACATGCGGGACATGTATGTATATACATCATATATCACTTATAGCGCTGTACGCACACATGCGGGACATGTATGTATATACATCATATATCACTTATAGCGCTGTACGCACACATGCGGGACATGTATGTATATACATCATATATCACTTATAGCGCTGTACGCACACATGCGGGACATGTATGTATATACATCATATATCACTTATAGCGCTGTACGCACACATGCGGGACATGTATGTATATACATCATATATCACTTATAGCGCTGTATGCACACATGCGGGACATGTATGTATATACATCATATATCACTTATAGCGCTGTATGCACATATGCGGGACATGTATGTATATACATCATATATCACTTATAGCGCTGTACGCACACATGCGGGACATGTATGTATATACATCATATATCACTTATAGCGCTGTATGCACATATGCGGGACATGTATGTATATACATCATATATCACTTATAGCGCTGTACGCACACATGCGGGACATGTATGTAGTCCGGGGGTGCTGGGTATGTGAAGGGGTAGTGGGAGCATGTTACAGAAGCCCAGTGCATGTGGTACATGACTAGGGTGATATGACATAGCACCGGATCCTGGAGACAGAGGAGTGGTGGCCATTGTTGGGGGGGCATCAGATGAAGGCGGTGGGAGCCGGCGGTGTTTCTGCAATATGTCAGTTTCTCTGCTCCTCACATAACACTCATTTGGTTGACCTGAGAGGACTGGCGGTGGAGGGTTCGGTTAATGGAGTGCTGCCTGGCCAGCGTGTGTGCGAGGGAGAGAGGTAACGAGACATGATACCGGATCCCATGGGGGAGCTAGACACGCTATTCCTCTTGCATGGACGATGCTTTACACGCAACTGTTGGCACAACACAGAAAATAGCCAGGGATTAGAGCCTCCCACCCCTCCATCTGCGGCCCCCACCCCTCCATCTGCGGCCCCCACCCCTGCAGTTGTGAAAAGCTGCCGCTCTCTTTCCATCAGTCTCTTTCAGCTTTGTGGAGATTGACCTTAATCCTACAGCATGTCAGTCACTCAGCCAATCATAACAAGAACCCTAAATCAGGACCCCGAACCCATTACCAGGAACCTTTCATTCCTGGAGCTACAACCAGATATAACTTTCCCTGACTTACTGGAATAAATCCGGGGATAAACTCCTAATAGTGGATTCCAGGTTTTCGGTGTTCATCAGAATTCCCGTCAATGGCAGATCTATCCCACCGCTCCCCTGGCATCTGTCACTGGGATGGCCATAGATTCCTCTATCCCACCGCTCACCTGGCATCTGTCACTGGGATGGCCATAGATTCCTCTATCCCACCTCTCACCTGGCATCTGTCACTGGGATGGTCATAGATTCCTCTATCCCACCTCTCACCTGGAATCTGTCTCTGGGATGGTCATAGATTCCTCTATCCCACCTCTCACCTGGAATCTGTCTCTGGGATGGTCATAGATTCCTCTATCCCACCTCTCACCTGGAATCTGTCTCTGGGATGGTCATAGATTCCTCTATCCCACCGCTCCCCTGGCATCTGTCTCTGGGATGGTCATAGATTCCTCTATCCCACCTCTCACCTGGAATCTGTCTCTGGGATGGTCATAGATTCCTCTATCCCACCTCTCACCTGGAATCTGTCTCTGGGATGGTCATAGATTCCTCTATCCCACCTCTCACCTGGCATCTGTCACTGGGATGGTCATAGATTCCTCTATCCCACCTCTCACCTGGAATCTGTCTCTGGGATGGTCATAGATTCCTCTATCCCACCTCTCACCTGGCATCTGTCACTGGGATGGTCATAGATTCCTCTATCCCTCCTCTCACCTGGTATTTGTCACTGGGATGGCCATAGATTCCTCTATCCCACCTCTCACCTGGAATCTGTCTCTGGGATGGTCATAGATTCCTCTATCCCACCTCTCACCTGGCATCTGTCACTGGGATGGTCATAGATTCCTCTATCTCACCTGGCATCTGTCACTGGGATGGCCATAGATTCCTCTATCCCACCGCTCACCTGGCATCTGTCACTGGGATGGTCATAGATTCCTCTATCCCACCTCTCACCTGGCATCTGTCACTGGGATGGCCATAGATTCCTCTATCTCACCTGGCATCTGTCACTGGGATGGCCATAGATTCCTCTATCCCACCGCTCCCCTGGCATCTGTCACTGGGATGGCCATAGATTCCTCTATCTCACCTGGCATCTGTCACTGGGATGGTCATAGATTCCTCTATCCCACCGCTCACCTGGCATCTGTCACTGGGATGGCCATAGATTCCTCTATCCCACCTCTCACCTGGCATCTGTCACTGGGATGGCCATAGATTCCTCTATCTCACCTGGCATCTGTCACTGGGATGGCCATAGATTCCTCTATCTCACCTGGCATCTGTCACTGGGGATGGCCATAGATTCCTCTATCCCCCCGCTCACCTGGCATCTGTCACTGGGATGGCCATAGATTCCTCTATCCCACCTCTCACCTGGCATCTGTCACTGGGATGGCCATAGATTCCTCTATCTCACCTGGCATCTGTCACTGGGATGGCCATAGATTCCTCTATCCCCCCGCTCACCTGGCATCTGTCACTGGGATGGCCATAGATTCCTCTATCCCACCGCTCACCTGGCATCTGTCACTGGGATGGTCATAGATTCCTCTATCCCACCTCTCACCTGCCATCTTTCACTGGGATGGTCATAGATTCCTCTATCCCACCTCTCACCTGGCATCTGTCACTGGGATGGTCATAGATTCCTCTATCCCACCTCTCACCTGCCATCTGTCACTGGGATGGTCATAGATTCCTCTATCCAACCTCTCACCTGGAATCTGTCACTGGGATGGTCATAGATTCCTCTATCCCACCTCTCACCTGCCATCTGTCACTGGGATGGCCATAGATTCCTCTATCCCACCTCTCACCAGGAATCTGTCACTGGGATGGTCATAGATTCCTCTATCCCACCTCTCACCTGGCATCTGTCACTGGGATGGTCATAGATTCCTCTATCCCACCGCTCACCTGCAATCTGTCACTGGGATGGCCATAGATTCCTCTTTACCACTGCTCCCCTGGCATCTGTCACTGGGATGGCCATAGATTCCTCTGTCCCACCTCTCACCTGCAATCTGTCACTGGGATGGCCATAGATTCCTCTATCCCACCTCTCACCTGGAATCTGTCACTGGGATGGTCATAGATTCCTCTATCCCACCTCTCACCTGCCATCTGTCACTGGGATGGTCATAGATTGCTCTATCCCACCTCTCACCTGGAATCTGTCACTGGGATGGTCATAGATTCCTCTATCCCACCTCTCACCTGGCATCTGTCACTGGGATGCCCATAGATTCCTCTTTACCACTGCTCACCTGGCATCTGTCACTGGGATGGTCATAGATTCCTCTATACCACTGCTAACCTGGCATCTGTCACTGGGATGGTCATAGATTCCTCTTTACCACTGCTCTCCTGGCATCTGTCACTGGGATGGCCATAGTTTCCTCTATCCCACCTCTCACCTGCCAACTGTCACTGGGATGGCCATAGATTCCTCTATACCACTGCTCACCTGGCATCTGTCACTGGGATGGTCATAGATTCCTCTATACCACCTCTCACCTGGCATCTGTCACTGGGATGGTCATAGATTCCTCTTTACCACTGCTCTCCTGGCATCTGTCACTGGGATGGTCATAGATTCCTCTATCCCACCTCTCACCTGGCATCAGTCACTGGGATGGCCATAGATTCCTCTATACCACTGCTCACCTGGCATCTGTCACAGGGATGGCCATAGATTCCTCTATACCACTGCTCACCTGGCATCTGTCACTGGGATGGCCCTAGATTCCTCTATACCACTTTTCACCTGGCATCTGTCACTGGGATGGCCCTAGATTCCTCTATACCACTGCTCACCTGGCATCTGTCACTGGGATGGCCATAGATTCCTCTATACCAATGCTCACCTGGCATCTGTCACTGGGATGGCCATAGATTCCTCTATACCACTGCTCACCTGGCATCTGTCACTGGGATGGTCATAGATTCCTCTATCCCACCTCTCACCTGGCATCTGTCACTGGGATTGTCATAGATTCCTCTATCCCACCGCTCACCTAGCATCTGTCACTGGGATGGCCATAGATTCCTCTATACCACTGCTCACCTGGCATCTGTCACTGGGATGGCCATAGATTCCTCTATACCACTGCTCACCTGGCATCTGTCACTGGGATGGCCATAGATTCCTCTATACCACTGCTCACCTGGCATCTGTCACTGGGATGGTCATAGATTCCTCTATCCCACCTCTCACCTGGCATCTGTCACTGGGATTGTCATAGATTCCTCTATCCCACCGCTCACCTAGCATCTGTCACTGGGATGGCCATAGATTCATCTATACCACTGCTCACCTGGCATCTGTCACTGGGATGGCCATAGATTCCTCTATACCACTGCTCACCTGGCATCTGTCACTGGGATGGTCATAGATTCCTCTATCCCACCTCTCACCTGGCATCTGTCACTGGGATGGCCATAGATTCCTCTATCCCACCTCTCACATGGCATCTGTCACTGGGATGGTCATAGATTCCTCTATCCACCCACTCACCTGGCATCTGTCACTGGAATGGCCATAGATTCCTCTATCTCACCTGGTATCTGTCACTGGGATGGTCATAGATTCCTCTATCCCACCTCTCACCTGGCATCTGTCACTGGGATGGCCATAGATTACTCTATCCCCCCGCTCACCTGGCATCTGTCACTGGGATGGTCGAAGAATCCTCTATCTCACCTCTCACCTGGCATCTGTCACTGGGATGGCCATAGATTCCTCTATACCACCACTCACCTGGCATCTGTCACAGGGATGGTCATAGATTCCTCTATCCCACCTCTCACCTGGCATCTGTCACTGGGATGGCTATAGATTCCTCTATCCCACCTCTAACCTGGCATCTTTCACCATGATGGTCATAGATTCCTGTATCCCACCTCTCACCTGGCATCTGTCACTGGGATGGCCACAGATTCCTCTATACCACCTCTCACCTGGCATCTGTCACTGGGATGGCCATAGATTCCTCTATCCCACCACTCACCTTGCATCTGTCACAGGGATGGTCATAGATTCCTCTATCCCACCTCTCACCTGGCATCTGTCACTGGGATGGCTATAGATTCCTCTATCCCACCTCTAACCTGGCAACTTTCACTGGGATGGTCATAGATTCCTCTATCCCACCTCTCAAATGGCATCTGTCACTGGGATGGCCATAGATTCCTCTATCCCACCTCTCACCTGGCATCTGTCACTGGGATGGTCATAGATTCCTCTATCCCACCTCTCACCTGGAATCTGTCTCTGGGATGGTCATAGATTCCTCTATCCCACCTCTCACCTGGCATCTGTCACTGGGATGGTCATAGATTCCTCTATCCCTCCTCTCACCTGGTATCTGTCACTGGGATGGCCATAGATTCCTCTATCCCACCTCTCACCTGGAATCTGTCTCTGGGATGGTCATAGATTCCTCTATCCCACCTCTCACCTGGCATCTGTCACTGGGATGGTCATAGATTCCTCTATCCCACCTCTCACCTGGAATCTGTCTCTGGGATGGTCATAGATTCCTCTATCCCACCTCTCACCTGGCATCTGTCACTGGGATGGTCATAGATTCCTCTATCCCACCTCTCACCTGGAATCTGTCACTGGGATGGTCATAGATTCCTCTATCCCACCTCTCACCTGGAATCTGTCTCTGGGATGGTCATAGATTCCTCTATCCCACCTCTCACCTGGAATCTGTCTCTGGGATGGCCATAGATTCCTCTATCCCACCTCTCACCTGGAATCTGTCTCTGGGATGGTCATAGATTCCTCTATCCCACCTCTCACCTGGCATCTGTCACTGGGATGGTCATAGATTCCTCTATCCCACCTCTCACCTGGCATCTGTCACTGGGATGGCCATAGATTCCTCTATCCCACCGCTCCCCTGGCATCTGTCACTGGGATGGCCATAGATTCCTCTATCTCACCTGGCATCTGTCACTGGGATGGCCATAGATTCCTCTATCCCACCGCTCACCTGGCTTCTGTCACTGGGATGGTCATAGATTCCTCTATCCCACCTCTCACCTGGCATCTGTCACTGGGATGGCCATAGATTCCTCTATCTCACCTGGCATCTGTCACTGGGATGGCCATAGATTCCTCTATCCCACCGCTCCCCTGGCATCTGTCACTGGGATGGCCATAGATTCCTCTATCTCACCTGGCATCTGTCACTGGGATGGTCATAGATTCCTCTATCCCACCGCTCACCTGGCATCTGTCACTGGGATGGCCATAGATTCCTCTATCCCACCTCTCACCTGGCATCTGTCACTGGGATGGCCATAGATTCCTCTATCTCACCTGGCATCTGTCACTGGGATGGCCATAGATTCCTCTATCTCACCAGGCATCTGTCACTGGGATGGCCATAGATTCCTCTATCCCCCCGCTCACCTGGCATCTGTCACTGGGATGGCCATAGATTCCTCTATCCCACCTCTCACCTGGCATCTGTCACTGGGATGGCCATAGATTCCTCTATCTCACCTGGCATCTGTCACTGGGATGGCCATAGATTCCTCTATCCCCCCGCTCACCTGGCATCTGTCACTGGGATGGCCATAGATTCCTCTATCCCACCGCTCACCTGGCATCTGTCACTGGGATGGTCATAGATTCCTCTATCCCACCTCTCACCTGCCATCTTTCACTGGGATGGTCATAGATTCCTCTATCCCACCTCTCACCTGGAATCTGTCACTGGGATGGTCATAGATTCCTCTATCCCACCTCTCACCTGCCATCTGTCACTGGGATGGTCATAGATTCCTCTATCCAACCTCTCACCTGGAATCTGTCACTGGGATGGTCATAGATTCCTCTATCCCACCTCTCACCTGCCATCTGTCACTGGGATGGCCATAGATTCCTCTATCCCACCTCTCACCAGGAATCTGTCACTGGGATGGTCATAGATTCCTCTATCCCACCTCTCACCTGGCATCTGTCACTGGGATGGTCATAGATTCCTCTATCCCACCGCTCACCTGCAATCTGTCACTGGGATGGCCATAGATTCCTCTTTACCACTGCTCCCCTGGCATCTGTCACTGGGATGGCCATAGATTCCTCTATCCCACCTCTCACCTGCAATCTGTCACTGGGATGGCCATAGATTCCTCTATCCCACCTCTCACCTGGAATCTGTCTCTGGGATGGTCATAGATTCCTCTATCCCACCTCTCACCTGCCATCTGTCACTGGGATGGTCATAGATTCCTCTATCCCACCTCTCACCTGGAATCTGTCACTGGGATGGTCATAGATTCCTCTATCCCACCTCTCACCTGGCATCTGTCACTGGGATGCCCATAGATTCCTCTTTACCACTGCTCACCTGGCATCTGTCACTGGGATGGTCATAGATTCCTCTATACCACTGCTAACCTTGCATCTGTCACTGGGATGGTCATAGATTCCTCTTTACCACTGCTCTCCTGGCATCTGTCACTGGGATGGCCATAGATTCCTCTATCCCACCTCTCACCTGCCATCTGTCACTGGGATGGCCATAGATTCCTCTATCCCACCTCTCACCTGCCAACTGTCACTGGGATGGCCATAGATTCCTCTATACCACTGCTCACCTGGCATCTGTCACTGGGATGGTCATAGATTCCTCTATACCACCTCTCACCTGGCATCTGTCACTGGGATGGTCATAGATTCCTCTTTACCACTGCTCTCCTGGCATCTGTCACTGGGATGGTCATAGATTCCTCTATCCCACTGCTCACCTGGCATCTGTCACTGGGATGGCCCTAGATTCCTCTATACCACTTTTCACCTGGCATCTGTCACTGGGATGGCCCTAGATTCCTCTATACCACTGCTCACCTGGCATCTGTCACTGGAATGGCCATAGATTCCTCTATACCAATGCTCACCTGGCATCTGTCACTGGGATGGCCATAGATTCCTCTATACCACTGCTCACCTGGCATCTGTCACTGGGATGGTCATAGATTCCTCTATCCCACCTCTCACCTGGCATCTGTCACTGGGATTGTCATAGATTCCTCTATCCCACCGCTCACCTAGCATCTGTCACTGGGATGGCCATAGATTCCTCTATACCACTGCTCACCTGGCATCTGTCACTGGGATGGCCATAGATTCCTCTATACCACTGCTCACCTGGCATCTGTCACTGGGATGGCCATAGATTCCTCTATACCACTGCTCACCTGGCATCTGTCACTGGGATGGTCATAGATTCCTCTATCCCACCTCTCACCTGGCATCTGTCACTGGGATTGTCATAGATTCCTCTATCCCACCGCTCACCTAGCATCTGTCACTGGGATGGCCATAGATTCATCTATACCACTGCTCACCTGGCATCTGTCACTGGGATGGCCATAGATTCCTCTATACCACTGCTCACCTGGCATCTGTCACTGGGATGGTCATAGATTCCTCTATCCCACCTCTCACCTGGCATCTGTCACTGGGATGGCCATAGATTCCTCTATCCCACCTCTCACATGGCATCTGTCACTGGGATGGTCATAGATTCCTCTATCCACCCACTCACCTGGCATCTGTCACTGGAATGGCCATAGATTCCTCTATCTCACCTGGTATCTGTCACTGGGATGGTCATAGATTCCTCTATCCCACCTCTCACCTGGCATCTGTCACTGGGATGGCCATAGATTACTCTATCCCCCCGCTCACCTGGCATCTGTCACTGGGATGGTCGAAGAATCCTCTATCTCACCTCTCACCTGGCATCTGTCACTGGGATGGCCATAGATTCCTCTATACCACCACTCACCTGGCATCTGTCACAGGGATGGTCATAGATTCCTCTATCCCACCTCTCACCTGGCATCTGTCACTGGGATGGCTATAGATTCCTCTATCCCACCTCTAACCTGGCATCTTTCACTATGATGGTCATAGATTCCTGTATCCCACCTCTCACCTGGCATCTGTCACTGGGATGGCCACAGATTCCTCTATACCACCTCTCACCTGGCATCTGTCACTGGGATGGCCATAGATTCCTCTATCCCACCACTCACCTTGCATCTGTCACAGGGATGGTCATAGATTCCTCTATCCCACCTCTCACCTGGCATCTGTCACTGGGATGGCTATAGATTCCTCTATCCCACCTCTAACCTGGCAACTTTCACTGGGATGGTCATAGATTCCTCTATCCCACCTCTCAAATGGCATCTGTCACTGGGATGGCCATAGATTCCTCTATCCCACCTCTCACCTGGCATCTGTCACTGGGATGGTCATAGATTCCTCTATCCCTCCTCTCACCTGGTATCTGTCACTGGGATGGCCATAGATTCCTCTATCCCACCTCTCACCTGGAATCTGTCTCTGGGATGGTCATAGATTCCTCTATCCCACCTCTCACCTGGCATCTGTCACTGGGATGGTCATAGATTCCTCTATCCCACCTCTCACCTGGAATCTGTCTCTGGGATGGTCATAGATTCCTCTATCCCACCTCTCACCTGGCATCTGTCACTGGGATGGTCATAGATTCCTCTATCCCACCTCTCACCTGGAATCTGTCACTGGGATGGTCATAGATTCCTCTATCCCACCTCTCACCTGGAATCTGTCTCTGGGATGGTCATAGATTCCTCTATCCCACCTCTCACCTGGAATCTGTCTCTGGGATGGCCATAGATTCCTCTATCCCACCTCTCACCTGGAATCTGTCTCTGGGATGGTCATAGATTCCTCTATCCCACCTCTCACCTGGCATCTGTCACTGGGATGGTCATAGATTCCTCTATCCCACCTCTCACCTGGCATCTGTCACTGGGATGGCCATAGATTCCTCTATCCCACCGCTCCCCTGGCATCTGTCACTGGGATGGCCATAGATTCCTCTATCTCACCTGGCATCTGTCACTGGGATGGCCATAGATTCCTCTATCCCACCGCTCACCTGGCTTCTGTCACTGGGATGGTCATAGATTCCTCTATCCCACCTCTCACCTGGCATCTGTCACTGGGATGGCCATAGATTCCTCTATCTCACCTGGCATCTGTCACTGGGATGGCCATAGATTCCTCTATCCCACCGCTCCCCTGGCATCTGTCACTGGGATGGCCATAGATTCCTCTATCTCACCTGGCATCTGTCACTGGGATGGTCATAGATTCCTCTATCCCACCGCTCACCTGGCATCTGTCACTGGGATGGCCATAGATTCCTCTATCCCACCTCTCACCTGGCATCTGTCACTGGGATGGCCATAGATTCCTCTATCTCACCTGGCATCTGTCACTGGGATGGCCATAGATTCCTCTATCTCACCAGGCATCTGTCACTGGGATGGCCATAGATTCCTCTATCCCCCCGCTCACCTGGCATCTGTCACTGGGATGGCCATAGATTCCTCTATCCCACCTCTCACCTGGCATCTGTCACTGGGATGGCCATAGATTCCTCTATCTCACCTGGCATCTGTCACTGGGATGGCCATAGATTCCTCTATCCCCCCGCTCACCTGGCATCTGTCACTGGGATGGCCATAGATTCCTCTATCCCACCGCTCACCTGGCATCTGTCACTGGGATGGTCATAGATTCCTCTATCCCACCTCTCACCTGCCATCTTTCACTGGGATGGTCATAGATTCCTCTATCCCACCTCTCACCTGGAATCTGTCACTGGGATGGTCATAGATTCCTCTATCCCACCTCTCACCTGCCATCTGTCACTGGGATGGTCATAGATTCCTCTATCCAACCTCTCACCTGGAATCTGTCACTGGGATGGTCATAGATTCCTCTATCCCACCTCTCACCTGCCATCTGTCACTGGGATGGCCATAGATTCCTCTATCCCACCTCTCACCAGGAATCTGTCACTGGGATGGTCATAGATTCCTCTATCCCACCTCTCACCTGGCATCTGTCACTGGGATGGTCATAGATTCCTCTATCCCACCGCTCACCTGCAATCTGTCACTGGGATGGCCATAGATTCCTCTTTACCACTGCTCCCCTGGCATCTGTCACTGGGATGGCCATAGATTCCTCTATCCCACCTCTCACCTGCAATCTGTCACTGGGATGGCCATAGATTCCTCTATCCCACCTCTCACCTGGAATCTGTCTCTGGGATGGTCATAGATTCCTCTATCCCACCTCTCACCTGCCATCTGTCACTGGGATGGTCATAGATTCCTCTATCCCACCTCTCACCTGGAATCTGTCACTGGGATGGTCATAGATTCCTCTATCCCACCTCTCACCTGGCATCTGTCACTGGGATGCCCATAGATTCCTCTTTACCACTGCTCACCTGGCATCTGTCACTGGGATGGTCATAGATTCCTCTATACCACTGCTAACCTTGCATCTGTCACTGGGATGGTCATAGATTCCTCTTTACCACTGCTCTCCTGGCATCTGTCACTGGGATGGCCATAGATTCCTCTATCCCACCTCTCACCTGCCATCTGTCACTGGGATGGCCATAGATTCCTCTATACCACTGCTCACCTGGCATCTGTCACTGGGATGGTCATAGATTCCTCTATACCACCTCTCACCTGGCATCTGTCACTGGGATGGTCATAGATTCCTCTTTACCACTGCTCTCCTGGCATCTGTCACTGGGATGGTCATAGATTCCTCTATCCCACCTCTCACCTGGCATCAGTCACTGGGATGGCCATAGATTCCTCTATACCACTGCTCACCTGGCATCTGTCACAGGGATGGCCATAGATTCCTCTATACCACTGCTCACCTGGCATCTGTCACTGGGATGGTCCTAGATTCCTCTATACCACTGTTCACCTGGCATCTGTCACTGGGATGGCCATAGATTCCTCTATACCACTGCTCACCTGGCATCTGTCACTGGGATGGCCATAGATTCCTCTATACCACTGCTCACCTGGCATCTGTCACTGGGATGGCCATAGATTCCTCTATACCACTGCTCACCTGGCATCTGTCACTGGGATGGTCATAGATTCCTCTATCCCACCTCTCACCTGGCATCTGTCACTGGGATTGTCATAGATTCCTCTATCCCACCGCTCACCTAGCATCTGTCACTGGGATGGCCATAGATTCCTCTATACCACTGCTCACCTGGCATCTGTCACTGGGATGACCATAGATTCCTCTATACCACTGCTCACCTGGCATCTGTCACTGGGATGGCCATAGATTCCTCTATACCACTGCTCACCTGGCATCTGTCACTGGGATGGTCATAGATTCCTCTATCCCACCTCTCACCTGGCATCTGTCACTGGGATTGTCATAGATTCCTCTATCCCACCGCTCACCTAGCATCTGTCACTGGGATGGCCATAGATTCATCTATACCACTGCTCACCTGGCATCTGTCACTGGGATGGCCATAGATTCCTCTATACCACTGCTCACCTGGCATCTGTCACTGGGATGGTCATAGATTCCTCTATCCCACCTCTCACCTGGCATCTGTCACTGGGATGGCCATAGATTCCTCTATCCCACCTCTCACATGGCATCTGTCACTGGGATGGTCATAGATTCCTCTATCCACCCACTCACCTGGCATCTGTCACTGGAATGGCCATAGATTCCTCTATCTCACCTGGTATCTGTCACTGGGATGGTCATAGATTCCTCTATCCCACCTCTCACCTGGCATCTGTCACTGGGATGGCCATAGATTGCTCTATCCCCCCGCTCACCTGGCATCTGTCACTGGGATGGTCGAAGAATCCTCTATCTCACCTCTCACCTGGCATCTGTCACTGGGATGGCCATAGATTCCTCTATACCACCACTCACCTGGCATCTGTCACAGGGATGGTCATAGATTCCTCTATCCCCCCGCTCACCTGGCATCTGTCACTGGGATGGTCGAAGAATCCTCTATCTCACCTCTCACCTGGCATCTGTCACTGGGATGGCCATAGATTCCTCTATACCACCACTCACCTGGCATCTGTCACAGGGATGGTCATAGATTCCTCTATCCCACCTCTCACCTGGCATCTGTCACTGGGATGGCTATAGATTCCTCTATCCCACCTCTAACCTGGCATCTTTCACTATGATGGTCATAGATTCCTGTATCCCACCTCTCACCTGGCATCTGTCACTGGGATGGCCACAGATTCCTCTATACCACCTCTCACCTGGCATCTGTCACTGGGATGGCCATAGATTCCGCTATCCCACCACTCACCTGGCATCTGTCACAGGGATGGTCATAGATTCCTCTATCCCACCTCTCACCTGGCATCTGTCACTGGGATGGCTATAGATTCCTCTATCCCACCTCTAACCTGGCATCTTTCACTGGGATGGTCATAGATTCCTGTGTCCCACCTCTCACCTGGCATCTGTCACTGGGATGGCCATAGATTCCTCTATACCACCTCTCATCTGGCATCTGTCACTGGGATGGTCATAGATTCCTCTATCCCACCTCTCACCTGGCATCTGTCTCTGGGATGGCCATAGATTCCTCTATCCCACCACTCACCTGGCATCTGTCACAGGGATGGCCATAGATTCCTCTATACCACTGCTCACCTGGCATCTGTTACTGGGATGGTCATAGGTTCCTCTATCCCACCATTCACCTGGCATCTGTCACTGGGATGGCCATAGATTCCTCTATCCCACCTCTCACATGGCATCTGTCACTGGGATGGTCATAGATTCCTCTATCCACCCACTCACCTGGTATCTGTCACTGGGATGGTCATAGATTCCTCTATCCCACCTCTCACCTGGCATCTGTCACTGGAATGGCCATAGATTCCTCTATCTCACCTGGTATCTGTCACTGGGATGGTCATAGATTCCTCTATCCCACCTCTCACTTGGCATCTGTCACTGGGATGGCCATAGATTACTCTGTCCCCCCGCTCACCTGACATCTGTCACTGGGATGGCCATAGATTCCTCTATTCCCCCGTTCACCTGGCATCAGTCACTGGGATGGTCGAAGATTCCTCTATCTCACCTCTCACCTGGCATCTGTCACTGGGATGGCCATAGATTCCTCTATACCACCGCTCACCTGGTATCTGTCACTGGGATGGTCATAGATTCCTCTATCCCACCTCTCACCTGGCATCTGTCACTGGGATGGCCATAGATTCCTCTATCCCACCACTCACCTGGTATCTGTCACTGGGATGGTCATAGATTCCTCTATCCCACCTCTCACCTGGCATCTGTCACTGGGATGGCTATAGATTCCTCTATCCCACCTCTAACCTGGCAACTTTCACTGGGATGGTCATAGATTCCTCTATCCCACCTCTCACCTGGCATCTGTCACTGGGATGGCCATAGATTCCTCTATCCCACCTCTCATCTGGCATCTGTCACTGGGATGGTCATAGATTCCTCTATCCCACCTCTCACCTGGCATCTGTCACTGGGATGGTCATAGATTCCTCTATCCCACCACTCACTTGGCATCTGTCACAGGGATGGCCATAGATTCCTCTATACCACTGCTCACCTGGCATCTGTCACTGGGATGGTCATAGATTCCTCTATCCCACCTCTCACCTGGCATCTGTCACTGGGATGGTCATAGTTTCCTCTATACCACCTCTCACCTGGCATCTGTCACTGGGATGGTCATAGATTCCTCTATCCCACCGCTCACCTAGCATCTGTCACTGGGATGGCCATAGATTCCTCTATACCACTGCTCACCTGGCATCTGTCACTGGGATGGCCATAGATTCCTCTATCCCACCTCTCACCTGGCATCTGTCACTGGGATGGTCATAGATTCCTCTATCACACCTCTGACCTGGCATCTGTCACTGGGATGGTCATAGATTCCTCTGTCCCACCTCTCACCTGGCATCAGTCACTGGGATGGCTATAGATTCCTCTATCCCACCTCTCACCTGGCATCTGTGACTGGGATGGTCATAGATTCCTCTATCCCACCTCTCACCAGGCATCTGTCACTGGGATGGTCATAGATTCCTCTCCCACCTCTCATCTGGCATCTGTCACTGGGATGGTCATTGATTCCTCTATCCCACCGCTCAACTGGCATCTGTCACTGGGATGGCCATAGATTCCTCTATACCACTGCTCTCCTGACATCTGTCACTGGGATGGTCATAGATTCCTCTATCCCACCTCTCACCTGGCATCTGTCACTGGGATGGTCATAGATTTCTCTATACCACTGCTCACCTGGCATCTGTCACTGGGATGGCTATAGATTCCTCTATACCACTGCTCACCTGGCATCTGTCACTGGGATGGTCATAGTTTCCTCTATACCACCTCTCACCTGGCATCTGTCACTGGGATGGTCATAGATTCCTCTATCCCACCGCTCACCTAGCATCTGTCACTGGGATGGTCATAGATTCCTCTATACCACTGCTCACCTGGCATCTGTCACTGGGATGCCCATAGATTCATCTATCCCACCGCTCCCCTGGCATCTGTCACTGGGATGGTCATAGATTCCTCTATCCCACCGCTCCCCTGGCATCTGTCACTGGGATGGTCATAGATTCCTCTATCCCACCGCTCCCCTGGCATCAGTCACTGGGAGGGACATAGATTACTATATCCTCACGGTCACCTGGCATCTGTCACTGGGATGGCCGTAGATTCATCTATTCCACCTCTCATCTGGCATCTGTCACTGGGATGGCCATAGATTCCTCTATCCCACCACTCACCTGGCATCTGTCACTGAGATGGCCATAGATTCCTCTATCCCACCTCTCACCTGGCATCTGTCACTGAGATGGCCATAGATTCCTCTATCCCACCACTCACCTGGCATCTGTCATTGGAATGGCCTTAGATTCCTCTATCTCACCTGGCATCTGTCACTGGGATGGCCATAGATTCCTCTATCCCACCACTCACCTGGCATCTGTCACTGAGATGGCCATAGATTCCTCTATCCCACCTCTCACCTGGCATCTGTCACTGAGATGGCCATAGATTCCTCTATCCCACCACTCACCTGGCATCTGTCACTGGGATGGCCATAGATTCCTCTATCCCACCTCTCACCTGGCATCTGTCACTGAGATGGCCATAGATTCCTCTATCCCACCACTCACCTGGCATCTGTCACTGGAATGGCCTTAGATTCCTCTATCTCACCTGGCATCTGTCACTGGGATGGCCATAGATTCCTCTATCCCACCACTCACCTGGCATCTGTCACTGAGATGGCCATAGATTCCTCTATCCCACCTCTCACCTGGCATCTGTCACTGAGATGGCCATAGATTCCTCTATCCCACCACTCACCTGGCATCTGTCACTGGGATGGTCATAGATTCCTCTATCCCACTGCTCACCTGGCATCTGTCACTGGGATGGCCATAGATTCCTCTATCCCACCACTCACCTGGCATCTGTCACTGGGATGGCCATAGATTCCTCTATCCCACCTCTCACCTGGAATCTGTCTCTGGGATGGTCATAGATTCCTCTATCCCACCTCTCACCTGGCATATGTCACTGGGATGGTCATAGATACCTCTATCCCACCTCTCACCTGGAATCTGTCTCTGGGATGGTCATAGATTCCTCTATCCTACCTCTCACCTGGCATCTGTCACTGGGATGGTCATAGATTCCTCTATCCCACCTCTCACCTGGAATCTGTCACTGGGATGGTCATAGATTCCTCTATCCCACCTCTCACCTGGAATCTGTCTCTGGGATGGTCATAGATTCCTCTATCCCACCTCTCACCTGGAATCTGTCTCTGGGATGGCCATAGATTCCTCTATCCCACCTCTCACCTGGAATCTGTCTCTGGGATGGTCATAGATTCCTCTATCCCACCTCTCACCTGGCATCTGTCACTGGGATGGTCATAGATTCCTCTATCCCACCTCTCACCTGGCATCTGTCACTGGGATGGCCATAGATTCCTCTATCCCACCGCTCCCCTGGCATCTGTCACTGGGATGGCCATAGATTCCTCTATCTCACCTGGCATCTGTCACTGGGATGGCCATAGATTCCTCTATCCCACCGCTCACCTGGCTTCTGTCACTGGGATGGTCATAGATTCCTCTATCCCACCTCTCACCTGGCATCTGTCACTGGGATGGCCATAGATTCCTCTATCTCACCTGGCATCTGTCACTGGGATGGCCATAGATTCCTCTATCCCACCGCTCCCCTGGCATCTGTCACTGGGATGGCCATAGATTCCTCTATCTCACCTGGCATCTGTCACTGGGATGGTCATAGATTCCTCTATCCCACCGCTCACCTGGCATCTGTCACTGGGATGGCCATAGATTCCTCTATCCCACCTCTCACCTGGCATCTGTCACTGGGATGGCCATAGATTCCTCTATCTCACCTGGCATCTGTCACTGGGATGGCCATAGATTCCTCTATCTCACCAGGCATCTGTCACTGGGATGGCCATAGATTCCTCTATCCCCCCGCTCACCTGGCATCTGTCACTGGGATGGCCATAGATTCCTCTATCCCACCTCTCACCTGGCATCTGTCACTGGGATGGCCATAGATTCCTCTATCTCACCTGGCATCTGTCACTGGGATGGCCATAGATACCTCTATCCCCCCGCTCACCTGGCATCTGTCACTGGGATGGCCATAGATTCCTCTATCCCACCGCTCACCTGGCATCTGTCACTGGGATGGTCATAGATTCCTCTATCCCACCTCTCACCTGCCATCTTTCACTGGGATGGTCATAGATTCCTCTATCCCACCTCTCACCTGGAATCTGTCACTGGGATGGTCATAGATTCCTCTATCCCACCTCTCACCTGCCATCTGTCACTGGGATGGTCATAGATTCCTCTATCCAACCTCTCACCTGGAATCTGTCACTGGGATGGTCATAGATTCCTCTATCCCACCTCTCACCTGCCATCTGTCACTGGGATGGCCATAGATTCCTCTATCCCACCTCTCACCAGGAATCTGTCACTGGGATGGTCATAGATTCCTCTATCCCACCTCTCACCTGGCATCTGTCACTGGGATGGTCATAGATTCCTCTATCCCACCGCTCACCTGCAATCTGTCACTGGGATGGCCATAGATTCCTCTTTACCACTGCTCCCCTGGCATCTGTCACTGGGATGGCCATAGATTCCTCTATCCCACCTCTCACCTGCAATCTGTCACTGGGATGGCCATTGATTCCTCTATCCCACCTCTCACCTGGAATCTGTCTCTGGGATGGTCATAGATTCCTCTATCCCACCTCTCACCTGCCATCTGTCACTGGGATGGTCATAGATTCCTCTATCCCACCTCTCACCTGGAATCTGTCACTGGGATGGTCATAGATTCCTCTATCCCACCTCTCACCTGGCATCTGTCACTGGGATGCCCATAGATTCCTCTTTACCACTGCTCACCTGGCATCTGTCACTGGGATGGTCATAGATTCCTCTATACCACTGCTAACCTTGCATCTGTCACTGGGATGGTCATAGATTCCTCTTTACCACTGCTCTCCTGGCATCTGTCACTGGGATGGCCATAGATTCCTCTATCCCACCTCTCACCTGCCATCTGTCACTGGGATGGCCATAGATTCCTCTATACCACTGCTCACCTGGCATCTGTCACTGGGATGGTCATAGATTCCTCTATACCACCTCTCACCTGGCATCTGTCACTGGGATGGTCATAGATTCCTCTTTACCACTGCTCTCCTGGCATCTGTCACTGGGATGGTCATAGATTCCTCTATCCCACCTCTCACCTGGCATCAGTCACTGGGATGGCCATAGATTCCTCTATACCACTGCTCACCTGGCATCTGTCACAGGGATGGCCATAGATTCCTCTATACCACTGCTCACCTGGCATCTGTCACTGGGATGGCCCTAGATTCCTCTATACCACTGTTCACCTGGCATCTGTCACTGGGATGGCCATAGATTCCTCTATACCACTGCTCACCTGGCATCTGTCACTGGGATGGCCATAGATTCCTCTATACCACTGCTCACCTGGCATCTGTCACTGGGATGGCCATAGATTCCTCTATACCACTGCTCACCTGGCATCTGTCACTGGGATGGTCATAGATTCCTCTATCCCACCTCTCACCTGGCATCTGTCACTGGGATTGTCATAGATTCCTCTATCCCACCGCTCACCTAGCATCTGTCACTGGGATGGCCATAGATTCCTCTATACCACTGCTCACCTGGCATCTGTCACTGGGATGGCCATAGATTCCTCTATACCACTGCTCACCTGGCATCTGTCACTGGGATGGCCATAGATTCCTCTATACCACTGCTCACCTGGCATCTGTCACTGGGATGGTCATAGATTCCTCTATCCCACCTCTCACCTGGCATCTGTCACTGGGATTGTCATAGATTCCTCTATCCCACCGCTCACCTAGCATCTGTCACTGGGATGGCCATAGATTCATCTATACCACTGCTCACCTGGCATCTGTCACTGGGATGGCCATAGATTCCTCTATACCACTGCTCACCTGGCATCTGTCACTGGGATGGTCATAGATTCCTCTATCCCACCTCTCACCTGGCATCTGTCACTGGGATGGCCATAGATTCCTCTATCCCACCTCTCACATGGCATCTGTCACTGGGATGGTCATAGATTCCTCTATCCACCCACTCACCTGGCATCTGTCACTGGAATGGCCATAGATTCCTCTATCTCACCTGGTATCTGTCACTGGGATGGTCATAGATTCCTCTATCCCACCTCTCACCTGGCATCTGTCACTGGGATGGCCATAGATTGCTCTATCCCCCCGCTCACCTGGCATCTGTCACTGGGATGGTCGAAGAATCCTCTATCTCACCTCTCACCTGGCATCTGTCACTGGGATGGCCATAGATTCCTCTATACCACCACTCACCTGGCATCTGTCACAGGGATGGTCATAGATTCCTCTATCCCCCCGCTCACCTGGCATCTGTCACTGGGATGGTCGAAGAATCCTCTATCTCACCTCTCACCTGGCATCTGTCACTGGGATGGCCATAGATTCCTCTATACCACCACTCACCTGGCATCTGTCACAGGGATGGTCATAGATTCCTCTATCCCACCTCTCACCTGGCATCTGTCACTGGGATGGCTATAGATTCCTCTATCCCACCTCTAACCTGGCATCTTTCACTATGATGGTCATAGATTCTTGTATCCCACCTCTCACCTGGCATCTGTCACTGGGATGGCCACAGATTCCTCTATACCACCTCTCACCTGGCATCTGTCACTGGGATGGCCATAGATTCCTCTATCCCACCACTCACCTGGCATCTGTCACAGGGATGGTCATAGATTCCTCTATCCCACCTCTCACCTGGCATCTGTCACTGGGATGGCTATAGATTCCTCTATCCCACCTCTAACCTGGCATCTTTCACTGGGATGGTCATAGATTCCTGTGTCCCACCTCTCACCTGGCATCTGTCACTGGGATGGCCATAGATTCCTCTATACCACCTCTCATCTGGCATCTGTCACTGCGATGGTCATAGATTCCTCTATCCCACCTCTCACCTGGCATCTGTCTCTGGGATGGCCATAGATTCCTCTATCCCACCACTCACCTGGCATCTGTCACAGGGATGGCCATAGATTCCTCTATACCACTGCTCACCTGGCATCTGTTACTGGGATGGTCATAGGTTCCTCTATCCCACCATTCACCTGGCATCTGTCACTGGGATGGCCATAGATTCCTCTATCCCACCTCTCACATGGCATCTGTCACTGGGATGGTCATAGATTCCTCTATCCACCCACTCACCTGGTATCTGTCACTGGGATGGTCATAGATTCCTCTATCCCACCTCTCACCTGGCATCTGTCACTGGAATGGCCATAGATTCCTCTATCTCACCTGGTATCTGTCACTGGGATGGTCATAGATTCCTCTATCCCACCTCTCACTTGGCATCTGTCACTGGGATGGCCATAGATTACTCTGTCCTCCCGCTCACCTGACATCTGTCACTGGGATGGCCATAGAATCCTCTATTCCCCCGTTCACCTGGCATCAGTCACTGGGATGGTCGAAGATTCCTCTATCTCACCTCTCACCTGGCATCTGTCACTGGGATGGCCATAGATTCCTCTATACCACCGCTCACCTGGTATCTGTCACTGGGATGGTCATAGATTCCTCTATCCCACCTCTCACCTGGCATCTGTCACTGGGATGGCCATAGATTCCTCTATCCCACCACTCACCTGGTATCTGTCACTGGGATGGTCATAGATTCCTCTATCCCACCTCTCACCTGGCATCTGTCACTGGGATGGCTATAGATTCCTCTATCCCACCTCTAACCTGGCAACTTTCACTGGGATGGTCATAGATTCCTCTATCCCACCTCTCACCTGGCATCTGTCACTGGGATGGCCATAGATTCCTCTATCCCACCTCTCATCTGGCATCTGTCACTGGGATGGTCATAGATTCCTCTATCCCACCTCTCACCTGGCATCTGTCACTGGGATGGTCATAGATTCCTCTATCCCACCACTCACTTGGCATCTGTCACAGGGATGGCCATAGATTCCTCTATACCACTGCTCACCTGGCATCTGTCACTGGGATGGTCATAGATTCCTCTATCCCACCTCTCACCTGGCATCTGTCACTGGGATGGTCATAGTTTCCTCTATACCACCTCTCACCTGGCATCTGTCACTGGGATGGTCATAGATTCCTCTATCCCACCGCTCACCTAGCATCTGTCACTGGGATGGCCATAGATTCCTCTATACCACTGCTCACCTGGCATCTGTCACTGGGATGGCCATAGATTCCTCTATCCCACCTCTCACCTGGCATCTGTCACTGGGATGGTCATAGATTCCTCTATCACACCTCTGACCTGGCATCTGTCACTGGGATGGTCATAGATTCCTCTGTCCCACCTCTCACCTGGCATCAGTCACTGGGATGGCTATAGATTCCTCTATCCCACCTCTCACCTGGCATCTGTGACTGGGATGGTCATAGATTCCTCTATCCCACCTCTCACCAGGCATCTGTCACTGGGATGGTCATAGATTCCTCTCCCACCTCTCATCTGGCATCTGTCACTGGGATGGTCATTGATTCCTCTATCCCACCGCTCAACTGGCATCTGTCACTGGGATGGCCATAGATTCCTCTATACCACTGCTCTCCTGACATCTGTCACTGGGATGGTCATAGATTCCTCTATCCCACCTCTCACCTGGCATCTGTCACTGGGATGGTCATAGATTTCTCTATACCACTGCTCACCTGGCATCTGTCACTGGGATGGCTATAGATTCCTCTATACCACTGCTCACCTGGCATCTGTCACTGGGATGGTCATAGTTTCCTCTATACCACCTCTCACCTGGCATCTGTCACTGGGATGGTCATAGATTCCTCTATCCCACCGCTCACCTAGCATCTGTCACTGGGATGGTCATAGATTCCTCTATACCACTGCTCACCTGGCATCTGTCACTGGGATGCCCATAGATTCATCTATCCCACCGCTCCCCTGGCATCTGTCACTGGGATGGTCATAGATTCCTCTATCCCACCGCTCCCCTGGCATCTGTCACTGGGATGGTCATAGATTCCTCTATCCCACCGCTCCCCTGGCATCAGTCACTGGGAGGGACATAGATTACTATATCCTCACGGTCACCTGGCATCTGTCACTGGGATGGCCGTAGATTCATCTATTCCACCTCTCATCTGGCATCTGTCACTGGGATGGCCATAGATTCCTCTATCCCACCACTCACCTGGCATCTGTCACTGAGATGGCCATAGATTCCTCTATCCCACCTCTCACCTGGCATCTGTCACTGAGAAGGCCATAGATTCCTCTATCCCACCACTCACCTGGCATCTGTCACTGGAATGGCCTTAGATTCCTCTATCTCACCTGGCATCTGTCACTGGGATGGCCATAGATTCCTCTATCCCACCACTCACCTGGCATCTGTCACTGAGATGGCCATAGATTCCTCTATCCCACCTCTCACCTGGCATCTGTCACTGAGATGGCCATAGATTCCTCTATCCCACCACTCACCTGGCATCTGTCACTGGAATGGCCTTAGATTCCTCTATCTCACCTGGCATCTGTCACTGGGATGGCCATAGATTCCTCTATACCACTGCTCTCCTGGCATCTGTCACTGGGATGGCCATAGATTTCTCCATACCACTGTTCACCTGGCATCTGTCACTGGGATGGTCATAGATTCCTCTATCCCACCTCTCACCTGGCATCTGTCACTGGGATGGTCATAGATTCCTCTATCCCACTGCTCACCTGGCATCTGTCACTGGGATGCCCATAGATTCATCTATCCCACCGCTCACCTGGCATCTGTCACTGGGATCATAGATTCATCTATCCCACCTCTCACCTGGCATCTGTCTCTGGGATGGCCATAGATTCCTCTAACCCACCGCTCCCCTGGCATCTGTCACTGGGATGGTCATAGATTCCTCTATCCCACCACTTACCTGGCATCTGTCACTGAGATGGCCATAGATTCCTCTATCCCACCTCTCACATGGCATCTGTTACTGGGATGGTCATAGATTACTCAATCCACCCACTTACCTAGCATCTGTCACTGGGATGGTCATAGATTCCTCTATCCCACCGCTCCCCTGGCATCTGTCACTGGGATGGCCATAGATTCCTCTATCCCCCCAGCTCACCTGGCATCAGTCACTGGGATTGTTGAAGATTCCTCTATCCCACCTCTCACCTGGCATCTGTCACTGGGATGGTCATAGAATCCTCTATCCCACCTCTCACCTGGCATCTGTCACTGGGATGGTCATAGATTCCTCTATCCCACCTCTCACCTGGCATCTGTCACTGGGATGGTCACAGTATCCTCTATCCCACCTCTCACCTGGCATCTGTCACTGGGATGGCCATAGATTCCTCTATGCCACCTCTCACCTGGCATCTGTCACTGGGATGGTCATAGATTCCTCTATCCCACATCTCACCTGGCATCTGTCACTGGGATGGCCACAGATTCCTCTATACCACCTCTAACCTGGCATCTGTCACTGGGATGGCCATAGATTACTCTATCCCCCCGCTCACCTGGCATCAGTCTCTGGGATGGTCGAAGATTCCTCTATCCCACCTCTCTCCTGGCATCTGTCACTGGGATGGTCATAGATTCCTCTATCCCACCGCTCACCTGATATCTGTCACTGGGATGGCCATAGATTCCTCTATCCCCCCGCTCACCTGGCATCAGTCACTGGGATGGTCGAAGATACCTCTATCCCACCGCTCACCTGGCATCTGTCACTGGGATGGCCATAGATTCCTCTATACCACCGCTCACCTGGCATCTGTCACTGGGATGGTCATAGATTCCTCTATCCCACATCTCACCTGGCATCTGTCACTGGGATGGTTGAAGATTCCTCTATCCCACCGCTCACCTGGCATCTGTCACTGGGATGGCCATAGATTCCTCTATCCCCCCGCTCACCTGGCATCAGTCACTGGGATGGTCGAAGATTCCTCTATCCCACCGCTCACCTGGCATCTGTCACTGGGATGGCCATAGATTCCTCTATACCACCGCTCACCTGGCATCTGTCACTGGGATGACCATAGATTCATCTATCCCACCTCTGACCTGGCATCTGTCACTGGGATGGTCATAGATTCCTCTATCCCACTTCTCTCCTGGCATATGTCACTGGGATGATAATAGATTCCTCTATCCCACCTCTCACCTGACATCTGTCACTGGGATGGTCATAGATTCCTCAATACCACCTCTCACCTGGCATCAGTCTCTGGGATGGTCGAAGATTCCTCTATCCCACCTCTCACCTGGTATCTGTCACTGGGAAGATAATAGATTCCTCTATCCCGCCACTGACCTGGTATCTGTCACTGGGATGATAATAGATTCCTCTATCCCATCTCTCACCTGGCATCTGTCACTGGGATGGTCATAGATTCCTCTATCCCACCGCTCCCCTGACATCTGTCACTGGGATAGCCATAGATTCCTCTATCTCACCTGGTATCTGTCACTGGGATGGCCATAGATTCCTCAATCCCACCTCTCACCTGGCATCTGTCACTGGGATGGCCATAGATTCCTCTATCCCACCACTCACCTGGCATCTGTCACTGAGATGGCCATAGATTCCTCTATCCCACCTCTCACCTGGCATCTGTCACTGGGATGGTCATAGATTCCTCAATCCACCCACTTACCTGGCATCTGTCACTGGAATGGCCTTAGATTCCTCTATCTCACCTGGCATCTGTCACTGGGATGGTCATAGATTCCTCTATCCCACCACTCACCTAGCATCTGTCACTGGGATGGCCATAGATTCCTCTATACCACTGCTCTCCAGGCATCTGTCACTGGGATGGCCATAGATTTCTCCATACCACTGCTCACCTGGCATCTGTCACTGGGATGGTCATAGATTCCTCTATCCCACCTCTCACCTGGCATCTGTCACTGGGATGGTCATAGATTCCTCTATCCCACTGCTCACCTGGCATCTGTCACTGGGATGGTCATAGATTCCTCTGTCCCACCTCTCACCTGGCATCAGTCACTGGGATGGTCATAGATTCCTCTATCCCACTGCTCACCTGGCATCTGTCACTGGGATGCCCATAGATTCATCTATCCCACGCTCACCTGGCATCTGTCACTGGGATCATAGATTCATCTATCCCACCTCTCACCTGGCATCTGTCTCTGGGATGGCCATAGATTCCTCTAACCCACCGCTCCCCTGGCATCTGTCACTGGGATGGTCATAGATTCCTCTATCCCACCACTTACCTGGCATCTGTCACTGAGATGGCCAAAGATTCCTCTATCCCACCTCTCACCTGGCATCTGTTACTGGGATGGTCATAGATTACTCAATCCACCCCACTTACCTGGCATCTGTCACTGGAATGGCCTTAGATTCCTCTATCTCACCTGGCATCTGTCACTGGGATGGTCATAGATTCCTCTATCCCACCTCTCACCTGGCATCTGTTACTGGGATGGTCATAGATTACTCAATCCACCCACTTACCTGGCATCTGTCACTGGAATGGCCTTAGATTCCTCTATCTCACCTGGCATCAGTCACTGGGATTGTCGAAGATTCCTTTATCCCACCTCTCACCTGGCATCTGTCACTGGGATGGTCATAGAATCCTCTATCCCACCTCTCACCTGGCATCTGTCACTGGGATGGTCATAGATTCCTCTATCCCACCTCTCACCTGGCATCTGTCACTGGGATGGTCACAGTATCCTCTATCCCACCTCTCACCTGGCATCTGTCACTGGGATGGCCATAGATTCCTCTATGCCACCTCTCACCTGGCATCTGTCACTGGGATGGTCATAGATTCCTCTATCCCACCGCTCACCTGGCATCTGTCACTGGGATGGCCACAGATTCCTCTATACCACCTCTCACCTGGCATCTGTCACTGGATGGCCATAGATTCCTCTATACCACCTCTCACCTGGAATCTTTCACCGGGATGGCCATAGATTCCTCTATAACACTGCTCACCTGGCATCTGTCACTGGGATGGTCATAGTTTCCTCTATACCACCTCTCACCTGGCATCTGTCACTGGGATGGTCATAGATTCCTCTATCCCACCGCTCCCCTGACATCTGTCACTGGGATAGCCATAGATTCCTCTATCTCACCTGGTATCTGTCACTGGGATAGCCATAGATTCCTCAATCCCACCTCTCACCTGGTATCTGTCACTAGGATGGCCATAGATTCCTCTATCCCACCTCTCACCTGGCATCTGTCACTGGGATGGCCATAGATTACTCTATCCCCCCGCTCACCTGACATCTGTCACTGGGATGGCCACAGATTCCTCTATACCACCTCTCACCTGGCATCTGTCACTGGGATGGCCATAGATTACTCTATCCCCCCGCTCACCTGACATCTGTCACTGGGATGGCCATAGATTCCTCTATCCCCCCGCTCACCTGGCATCAGTCACTGGGATGGCCATAGATTCCTCTATACCACCGCTCACCTGGCATCTGTCACTGGGATGGTCATAGATTCCTCTATCCCACATCTCACCTTGCATCTGTCACTGGGATGGCCACAGATTCCATTATACCACCGCTCACCTGGCATCTGTCACTGGGATGGTCATAGATTCCTCTATCCCACATCTCACCTGGCATCTGTCACTGGGATGGCCACAGATTCCATTATACCACCTCTCACCTGGCATCTGTCACTGGGATGGTCGAAGATTCCTCTATCCCACCGCTCACCTGGCATCTGTCACTGGGATGGCCATAGATTCCTCTATCCCCCGCTCACCTGGCATCAGTCACTGGGATGGTCGAAGATTCCTCTATACCACCGCTCACCTGGCATCTGTCACTGGGATGACCATAGATTCATCTATCCCACCTCTCACCTGGCATCAGTCTCTGGGATGGTCAAAGATTCCTCTATCCCACCTCTCTCCTGGCATCTGTCACTGGGATGATAATAGATTCCTCTATACCACCTCTCACCTGACATCTGTCACTGGGATGGTCATAGATTCCTCAATCCCACCTCTCTCCTGGTATCTGTCACTGGGAAGATAATAGATTCCTCTATCCCACCACTGACCTGGTATCTGTCACTGGGATGATAATAGATTCCTCTATCCCACCACTGACCTGGTATCTGTCACTGGGATGATAATAGAATCCTCTATCCCATCTCTCACCTGGCATCTGTCACTGGGATGGTCATAGATTCCTCTATCCCACCGCTCCCCTGACATCTGTCACTGGGATAGCCATAGATTCCTCTATCTAACCTGGTATCTGTCACTGGGATGGCCATAGATTCCTCAATCCCACCTCTCACCTGGCATCTGTCACTAGGATGGTCATAGATTCCTCTATCCCACCTCTCATCTGACATCTGTCACTGGGATGGCCATAGATTCCTCTATCCCTCCTCTCACCTGGCATCAGTCACTGGGATGGTCATAGATTCCTCTATCCCACCGCTCCCCTGGCATCTGTCACTGGGATGGTCATAGATTCCTCTATCCCCCCCGTTCACCTGGCATCTGTCACTGGGATGGTCATAGATTCCTCTATCCCAAATCTCATCTGGTATCTGTCACTGGGATGGTCATAGATTCCTCTATCCCACCTCTCACCTGGCATCTGTCACTGGGATAGTCATAGATTCCTCTATCCCACCTCTCATCTGGTATCTGTCACTGGGATGGTCATAGATTCCTCTATCCCACCTCTCACCTGGCATCTGTCTCTGGGATGGTCATAGATTCCTCTATCCCACCTCTCACCTGGCATCTGTCACTGGGATGGTCATAGATTCCTCTATACCACCTCTCACCTAGCATCTGTCACTGGGATTGTCATAGATTCCTCTATCCCACCTCTCACCTGGCATCTGTCACTGGGATGGCCATAGATTCCTCTATACCTCCGCTCACCTGGCATCTGTCACTGGGATGGCCATAGATTCCTCTATCCCACCTCTCATCTGGCATCTGTCACTGGGATGGTCATAGATTCCTCTATCCCACCTCTCACCTGGCATCTGTCACTGGGATGGTCATAGATTCCTCTATCCCACCACTCACCTGGCATCTGTCACAGGGATGGCCATAGATTCCTCTATACCACTGCTCACCTGGCATCTGTCACTGGGATGGTCATAGATTCCTCTATCCCACCTCTCACCTGGCATCTGTCACTGTGATGGTCATAGTTTCCTCTATACCACCTCTCACCTGGCATCTGTCACTGGGATGGTCATAGATTCCTCTATCCCACCGCTCACCTAGCATCTGTCACTGGGAATGCCATAGATTCCTCTATACCACTGCTCACCTGGCATCTGTCACTGGGATGGCCATAGATTCCTCTATCCCACCTCTCACCTGGCATCTGTCACTGGGATGGTCATAGATTCCTCTATACCACCTCTCACCTGGCATCAGTCACTGGGATGGCTATAGATTCCTCTATCCCACCTCTCACCTGGCATCTGTGACTGGGATGGTCATAGATTCCTCTATCCCACCTCTCACCTGGCATCTGTCACTGGGATTGTCATAGATTCCTCTCCCACCTCTCATCTGGCATCTGTCACTGGGATGGTCATTGATTCCTCTATCCCACCGCTCACCTGGCATCTGTCACTGGGATGGCCATAGATTCCTCTTTACCACTGCTCTCCTGACATCTGTCACTGGGATGGTCATAGATTTCTCTATCCCACCTCTCACCTGGCATCTGTCACTGGGATGATCATAGATTCCTCTATCCCACCACTCACCTGGCATCTGTCACTGGGATGGCCACAGATTGCTCTATCCCACCTCTCACCTGGCATCTGTCACTGGGATGGTCATAGATTCCTCAATACCACTGCTCACCTGGCATCTGTCACTGGGATGGCCATAGATTCCTCCATACCACTGCTCACCTGGCATCTGTCACTGGAATGGTCATAGATTTCTCTATACCACCTCTCACCTGGCATCTGTCACTGGAAAGGTCATAGATTCCTCTATCCCACCGCTCACCTAGCATCTGTCACTGGGATGGTCATAGATTCCTCTATACCACTGCTCACCTGGTATCAGTCACTGGGATAGCCATAGATTCCTCTATCCCATCTCTCACCTGGCATCTGTCACTGGGATGGTCATAGATTCCTCTATCCCACCTCTCACCTGGCATCTGTCACTGGGATGGCCATAGAATCCTCTCCCACCTCTCATCTGGCATCTGTCACTGGGATGGTCATTGATTCCTCTATCCCACCGCTCACCTGGCATCTGTCACTGGGATGGCCATAGATTCCTCTATCCCACCTCTCACCTGGCATCTGTGACTGGGATGGTCATAGATTCCTCTATCCCACCTCTCACCTGGCATCTGTCACTGGGATGGCCATAGAATCCTCTCCCACCTCTCATCTGGCATCTGTCACTGGGATGGTCATTGATTCCTCTATCCCACCGCTCACCTGGCATCTGTCACTGGGATGGTCATAGATTCCTCTATACCACTGCTCTCCTGACATCTGTCACTGGGATGGTCATAGATTCCTCTATCCCACCTCTCGCCTGGCATCTGTCACTGGGATGGTCATAGATTCCTCTATCCCACCACTCACCTAGCATCTGTCACTGGGATGGTCATAGATTCCTCTATCCCACCTCTCACCTGGCATCTGTCACTGGGATAGTCATAGATTCCTCTATCCCACTGCTCACCTGGCATCTGTCTCTGGGATGGCCATAGATTCCTCTATCCCACCGCTCCCCTGGCATCTGTCACTGGGATGGTCATAGATTCCTCTATCCCACCGCTCCCCTGGCATCTGTCACTGGGATGGTCATAGATTCCTCTATCCCACCGCTCCCCTGGCATCAGTCACTGGGAGGGTCATAGATTACTATATCCTCCCGGTCACCTGGCATCTGTCACTGGGATGGCCATAGATTCATCTATTCCACCACTCACCTGGCATCTGTCACAGGGATGGCCATAGATTCCTCTATCCCACCACTCACCTGGCATCTGTCACTGAGATGGCCATAGATTCCTCTATCCCACCTCTCACCTGGCATCTGTCACTGGGATGGTCATAGATTCCTCAATCCACCCATTTACCTGGCATCTGTCACTGGAATGGCCTTAGATTCCTCTATCTAACCTGGCATCTGTCACTGGGATGGTCATAGATTCCTCTATCCCAAATCTCATCTGGTGTCTGTCACTGGGATGGTCATAGATTCCTCTATCCCACCTCTCACCTGGCATCTGTCACTGGGATAGTCATAGATTCCTCTATCCCACCTCTCACCTAGCATCTGTCACTGGGATTGTCATAGATTCCTCTATCCCACCTCTCACCTGGCATCTGTCACTGGGATGGCCATAGATTCCTCTATACCTCCGCTCACCTGGCATCTGTCACTGGGATGGCCATAGATTCCTCTATCCCACCTCTCATCTGGCATCTGTCACTGGGATGGTCATAGATTCCTCTATCCCACCTCTCACCTGGCATCTGTCACTGGGATGGTCATAGATTCCTCTATCCCACCACTCACCTGGCATCTGTCACAGGGATGGCCATAGATTCCTCTATACCACTGCTCAACTGGCATCTGTCACTGGGATGGTCATAGATTCCTCTATCCCACCTCTCACCTGGCATCTGTCACTGTGATGGTCATAGTTTCCTCTATACCACCTCTAACCTGGCATCTGTCACTGGGATGGTCATAGATTCCTCTATCCCACCGCTCACCTAGCATCTGTCACTGGGAATGCCATAGATTCCTCTATACCACTGCTCACCTGGCATCTGTCACTGGGATGGCCATAGATTCCTCTATCCCACCTCTCACCTGGCATCTGTCACTGGGATGGTCATAGATTCCTCTATACCACCTCTCACCTGGCATCAGTTACTGGGATGGCTATAGATTCCTCTATCCCACCTCTCACCTGGCATCTGTGACTGGGATGGTCATAGATTCCTCTATCCCACCTCTCACATGGCATCTGTCACTGGGATGGTCATAGATTCCTCTCCCACCTCTCATCTGGCATCTGTCACTGGGATGGTCATTGATTCCTCTATCCCACCGCTCACCTGGCATCTGTCACTGGGATGGCCATAGATTCCTCTTTACCACTGCTCTCCTGACATCTGTCACTGGGATGGTCATAGATTCCTCTATCCCACCTCTCACCTGGCATCTGTCACTGGGATGATCATAGATTCCTCTATCCCACCACTCACCTGGCATCTGTCACTGGGATGGCCACAGATTGCTCTATCCCACCTCTCACCTGGCATCTGTCACTGGGATGGCCATAGATTCCTCTATACCACTGCTCACCTGGCATCTGTCACTGGGATGGCCATAGATTCCTCCATACCACTGCTCACCTGGCATCTGTCACTGGAATGGTCATAGATTCCTCTATCCCAACTCTCACCTGGCATCTGTCACTGGGATGGTCATAGATTTCTCTATACCACCTCTCACCTGGCATCTGTCACTGGAAAGGTCATAGATTCCTCTATCCCACCGCTCACCTAGCATCTGTCACTGGGATGGTCATAGATTCCTCTATACCACTGCTCACCTGGCATCAGTCACTGGGATAGCCATAGATTCCTCTATCCCATTTCTCACCTGGCATCTGTCACTGGGATGGTCATAGATTCCTCTATCCCACCTCTCACCTGGCATCTGTCACTGGGATGGTCATAGATTCCTCTGTCCCACCTCTCACCTGGCATCTGTCACTGGGATGGCCATAGAATCCTCTCCCACCTCTCATCTGGCATCTGTCACTGGGATGGTCATTGATTCCTCTATCCCACCGCTCACCTGGCATCTGTCACTGGGATGGCCATAGATTCCTCTATCCCACCTCTCACCTGGCATCTGTGACTGGGATGGTCATAGATTCCTCTATCCCACCTCTCACCTGGCATCTGTCACTGGGATGGCCATAGAATCCTCTCCCACCTCTCATCTGGCATCTGTCACTGGGATGGTCATTGATTCCTCTATCCCACCGCTCACCTGGCATCTGTCACTGGGATGGTCATAGATTCCTCTATACCACTGCTCTCCTGACATCTGTCACTGGGATGGTCATAGATTCCTCTATCCCACCTCTCGCCTGGCATCTGTCACTGGGATGGTCATAGATTCCTCTATCCCACCACTCACCTAGCATCTGTCACTGGGATGACCATAGATTCCTCTATCCCACCTCTCACCTGGCATCTGTCACTGGGATAGTCATAGATTCCTCTATCCCACTGCTCACCTGGCATCTGTCTCTGGGATGGCCATAGATTCCTCTATCCCACCGCTCCCCTGGCATCTGTCACTGGGATGGTCATAGATTCCTCTATCCCACCGCTCCCCTGGCATCTGTCACTGGGATGGTCATAGATTCCTCTATCCCACTGCTCCCCTGGCATCAGTCACTGGGAGGGTCATAGATTACTATATCCTCCCGGTCACCTGGCATCTGTCACTGGGATGGCCATAGATTCATCTATTCCACCTCTCATCTGGCATCTGTCACTGGGATGGCCATAGATTCCTCTATCCCACCACTCACCTGGCATCTGTCACTGAGATGGCCATAGATTCCTCTATCCCACCTCTCACCTGGCATCTGTCACTGGGATGGTCATAGATTCCTCAATCCACCCACTCACCTGGCATCTGTCACTGAGATGGCCATAGATTCCTCTATCCCACCTCTCACCTGACATCTGTCACTGGGATGGTCATAGATTCCTCAATCCCACCTCTCACCTGGCATCAGTCACTGGGATGGTCGAAGATTCCTCTATCCCACCTCTCACCTGGTATCTGTCACTGGGAAGATAATAGATTCCTCTATCCCACCACTGACCTGGTATCTGTCACTGGGATGATAAGAGATTCCTCTATCCCATCTCTCACCTGGCATCTGTCACTGGGATGGCCATAGATTCCTCTATCCCACCGCTCCCCTGACATGTGTCACTGGGATAGCCATAGATTCCTCTATCTCACCTGGTATCTGTCACTGGGATGGCCATAGATTCCTCTATCCCACCTCTCACCTGGCATCTGTGACTGGGATGGTCATGTCACAACTGAGGGCCTGAGCTGACGGGAGGCAGCCTCAGTTGTAGGGGCTGAGATGTACCGGAACCTGGGAGGTTGTATCAGACCCCTGGACATGTAAGTAACATGAATAATAACTGCCCGAAGGCGTGACCACGACAACTTGGATAAAAGTCAATGATGTTTATTATGACAACTCCGCAACACAGCAGCAGTAAAAGAAAACGTAAAAGTCAGCAAAGAATAAATACAGTTCCTGGGTACTACAGGATGGCAGGAGCCACAGGGCACTGGTAGTGTGAGATAGTTCTTATGATCTTCTAGATGGAAAGTCCTTACCAGGCCCGACTGTAGCAATGGAGATAACCGAGGATTGTGCCAGCTGGTGTTCCAGGAAAAGCTGGGTTGCTGAAGATAAAACAGCTGCTGTGGATACTGGCTGGAACCAGACTGTTGTTAGCACGGAGTGGATACTGTCTGGAACCAGTTAAATAATAAATGAACTTGGGAGCGATGAAATATGAACTGAAATGTAGAACTTGAGAGCGGAGAAATAATAATACCGGTGGAGAGTGGTAAAGTGTAGAAAGGACACCGGCCCTTTAAGGGAAGCTGTACTCTGCTGGAAGCTGAGCTGGAAGCAGGTAATGTTGTAGCTGGAAACAGATGAATCCACAATGGATTGGAGAGTCAGGCTACACCGCAGGTGGAATGCTGGTGCGGGTCTCTATGGTGGAAGTCTTGAGACAGGAGCTGGAACCTGGAAGACAATCACAGGAGAGAGACAAACAGGAACTAGGTTTGACAACCAAAGCACTGACGCCTTCCTTGCTCAGGCACAGTGTATTTATACCTGCAGCAAGGAAGGGATTGGCTAGGCAATTATGCAGATTAACAATACTGACAACAGATTGGAGGAAATGATCAGCTGACAGAATCCAAGATGGCTGCGCCCATGCAGACACTTGGAGGGAAGTTTGGTTTGTAATCCATGTGGTAATGAAAACAGTAATGGCGGCGCCGGCCACCGGAGACAGGAGGCGCCAGGCTGACAGATGCACATCCAACCACGCGGACACAGCGGAGGCCGCGGCTGACGTAATCGCCACTCAGACACTCTGCATGCAGAAGTTCAGGGACGGCGGCGGAGGCCGCGGGAGACGCCATGCCAGGTGTAATATGGCGTTTACTGTGACAGCGTCCCAGAGTGACAGGAGAGGATACAGGAATGTACACATCAGGATAATAGATGGGATCCGGTCCTGGAGCGCTGAGCCAGCCTTAGGAGGCATCTGATGGGTAAGAAATGGCGTCCAGATACCCGGATCGTGACAGCACCCCCCCCTTTAGGAGTGGCCCCAGGACACTTCTTTGGCTTTTGAGGAAACTTGGAATGGAATCTCCGGACCAAGGCAGGAGCATGGACATCAGAAGCATTGGTCCATGAACGTTCCTCAGGGCCGTAACCCTTCCAGTCAATAAGATACTGTAGTTGACCGTAACGGTGACGTGAGTCCAGGATCTTGGCCACTTCATACTCAACGCCTCGTTGAGTTTGGACTTTCGGAGTTGGAGGAAGTGAGGAATGAAACCGATTCAAGATCAGCGGTTTCAACAGGGAAACATGGAATGTCCTGGGTATTTTTAAGAAGGGAGGCAACTGGAGTCTGTAAGCAACAGGATTGATGACTTGTTCAATCTTGAAAGGACCGATATAACGAGGTGCAAACTTCATACTGGGAACTCTTAACCTCAAATTCTTCGTGGATAACCATACCCGATCACCCACCTTGAGAGCAGGAACTGCTCGACGCTTCTTATCCGCAAACTTCTTGTACCTGAACGATGCCTTGAGCAGAGCTGATCGTACGCTCTTCCAGATATTGGCAAACTGATGCAAGGTGATATCCACTGCGGGAACAGAAGTTGCTGGAAGCGGTTGGAACTCAGGAACTTTAGGGTGGAATCCAAAGTTAGTGAAGAATGGTGTTGAAGCAGATGAAGAATGATACTGGTTGTTATGACAGAACTCGGCCCAGGGAAGTAATTGAACCCAGTCATCTTGAGAGGAGGACACATAGATGCGGAGGAAGGCCTCCAAGTCCTGATTCACCCTCTCGGTTTGACCATTGGTCTGAGGATGGTAAGCCGTGGAAAACTTTAGCTTGACTTGGAGGACTTGACATAAACTTCGCCAGAATTTGGCTGTGAATTGAACTCCTCGATCTGAGATAATTTCTTCAGGAAGACCGTGGAGTCGGAAGATCTCTTGTATGAATACTTGAGCCAACTTGGAAGCTGACGGAAGACCGGTGAGAGGAATGAAGTGTGCCATCTTGGTGAACCGGTCAACTACCACCCAGATGGTATTGAACTTGTTGCACATGGGTAAGTCTGTAATGAAATCCATCGACAAGTGGGTCCATGGTCGACGGGGAACGGATAGTGGAACCAGTTGCCCCGCAGGCGACTGGCGGGATACTTTATGTTGGGCACACTTTGGGCAAGATGCAATAAACTCCAAGACGTCCTTTTTCAGAGTTGGCCACCAATAGGACCTAGAGATAAACTCCAGGGTTTTTTGGATACCTGTATGTCCGGCAAAACGGGAAGCATGGGCCCAATGCATGAGCTTCTTCCTTAGCATCGGCTTCACAAAACTTTTCCCTGATGGGGGCGTAGAGTCCATCCCTACCGTGGAGAATGCCAACGGATTTATAATAGGATGCTTGTCTGAAGACTCTGACTCATTTTCTTGCTCCCATGAGCGGGAAAGGGCATCGGCCTTGCGATTCTGAGAGCCCGGACAGAACTGGAGTTTAAAGTCGAACCTGGAAAAGAAAAGTGCCCATCTGGCCTGACGAGGGTTGAGACATTGTGCGCCCTTCAGGTATAAAAGGTTCTTGTGGTCTGTAAGTATGGTGATTGAATGAGAAGCTCCCTCCAACAGATACCTCCACTCTTCTAGAGCGAGCTTGATGGCTAGCAACTCCTGGTCGCCAATGGCATAGTTGCGCTCAGCTGGGGAGAACTTCCGGGAGAAGAAACTGCAAGGGTGTAAATGGCCATCTTTAGCCCTCTGAGATAACACCGCTCCTACTCCAACGGAGGAGGCATCCACCTCTAAGATGAAAGGAGAGTCGATGTCAGGCTGTTTCAGAACAGGCGCAGAGATGAACCTTTGTTTTAAAAGATGAAATGCTTGCATGGCTTCTTCAGACCACTTGGACGGGTTAGCACCCTTCTTAGTGAAAGCAGTAATAGGCGCCACAATGGTGGAAAAGTCTCGTATAAACTTTCGGTAATAGTTGGCGAACCCTAAGAACCTCTGGACCCCTTTGAGGGTTAAGGGTACCGGCCAATTTTGGATTGCTTGTAGTTTCTCAGGATCCATCTCTAGTCCGGAACCGGACACAATGTACCCTAGAAACGGAATGGACTTGACTTCAAAGACGCATTTTTCTAATTTGCAATAGAGATGATTGACACGGAGACGGGACAGAACCTCTTTAACCCAAAAACGATGTTCCTCTAAATCGTTGGCAAAAATGAGGATATCGTCTAGATAGACCACGACATGACGGTATAGAATGTCTCTGAAGATCTCATTGACAAAATGCTGGAAGACAGCAGGAGCATTGCTCAATCCGAAGGGCATGACGAGGTACTCATAATGTCCGTCACGGGTGTTAAAGGCGGTCTTCCACTCGTCACCCTCACGGATCCGGATGAGATTGTATGCACCTCGCAAGTCCAGCTTTGTAAAGATGGTAGCTCCGCTAACTCTGTCAAAGAGCTCAGTAATCAGGGGTAAAGGATAACGGTTCTTGATGGTAATGTCGTTCAAACCTCTGTAGTCGATGCACGACCGCAGACCACCATCTTTCTTTTTTACAAAAAAGAAGCCTGCGCCGGCTGGGGAAGAAGAAGGTCGAATGAACCCCTTTGCTAGGTTCTCTTTAATATATTCCTCCATAGAATGCGTCTCAGGCAGAGACAACGGATAAGTTCGGCCTCGAGGTGGAACCTTCCCTGGAACGAGATCAATCGGACAGTCCCATTCTCTATGAGGAGGAAGGATATCAGCAGAAGCTTTACTGAACACATCCGTGAAATCTTGATATGGAGGAGGTGGAACATCAGACGACCTGGGGGAGGAAGAACAGACAGGCAATACTTTAAACAAACATGTCTCAGCACAGGAGGAACCCCATGCCAGGATTTGCGTAGTCGTCCAATCAATTGTAGGATTGTGAAGACGGAGCCATGGAAGGCCCAGGACCACAGGATGTGTGGCTCTTGGAATCACTAAAAAAGAAATAAGTTCGGAATGAAGAACTCCCACTCTCAGACGAACTGGTAGAGTCCTTAAAGAAATGACTGCATCAAAAATTTTGCTGCCATCCACGGCAGTTAAAGAAATGGACGAAGGAAGTCTCTCGGTGGGTAGGGACCACCGTTTAACATAGGCTTCGGTAATAAAGTTCCCAGCTGCTCCGGAATCAAGGAGGGCAATGACGTTCCGATAACGTTGAGCAACTTGAAGCGAGACTGGGAGATTACAATCTTGAGGAGATGGAGAGGAGATCATTACTCCTAGCCGGCCCTCTCCTTGGCGAGCTAGGATTTGGAGTTTCCCGGACGTTTGGGACAGGCATTAATGGTGTGAGACGGAGCTGCACAATAGAGACAGAGAAACTCGGAGAGACGTCTTCGGCGCTCAGCAGGAGTTAAACGGGAACGGCCAAGTTGCATGGGCTCATCTTTAGATGGTGACAGTTGACGAGGAGGAGGAGCAGAAGATTTTGGAGCAGATGATCTTCCACGCTCAGTTGCTCTCTCTCTGAAACGTAAATCAACTTTCGTGCAGAGTGAGATTAGCTCATCTAACTTAGAAGGTAAGTCTCTGGTAGCTAACTCATCTTTAATACGCTCAGATAAGCCATGCCAGAATGCAGCATACAGGGCCTCGTCGTTCCATGCCAGTTCGGATGCCAGGATCTGGAACTGTATCAGATATTGTCCTACAGTACGTGACCCCTGGCGTAAACGGAGAATCTCGGATGAAGCTGAGGTTACCCGGCCTGGCTCGTCGAAGATGCGCCTGAATGTTGACACGAAGGCAGTGTAGGAAGATAGCAGGGTGTCGGACCTCTCCCATAACGGTGATGCCCAATCAAGGGCTGAGCCACTGAGAAGAGAAATAATGTAGGCAATTTTTGTACGGTCACTGGGAAAATTGCCAGGTTGTAGCTCAAACTGAATCTCACACTGGTTGAGAAATCCCCTGCAGAATCTTGGAGATCCGTCAAATTTTGCTGGCGTTGGAAGATGAAGACGTGGAGCAGAAATGGGTAAGGTGGGTGGGGTTATAGCTGGAGTCACTGTGGTTGACGCACCAGACGCGCCTGATCCACGGAGAGTTGTCTGAATCCCATCCAGCCGAGTAGAGAGATCCTGGAGACAGCGGATGATGTGGCCCTGTGCAGCCTCCTGATGTTCTAGTCGGGCTGCCAGTTCTTGCATCGGCCTGGCCGCTTGATCCTGGTCTCCGGCTGGATTCATTAGGTCAGTGCTTACTGTCACAACTGAGGGCCTGAGCTGACGGGAGGCAGCCTCAGTTGTAGGGGCTGAGATGTACCGGAACCTGGGAGGTTGTATCAGACCCCTGGACATGTAAGTAACATGAATAATAACTGCCCGAAGGCGTGACCACGACAACTTGGATAAAAGTCAATGATGTTTATTATGACAACTCCGCAACACAGCAGCAGTAAAAGAAAACGTAAAAGTCAGCAAAGAATAAATACAGTTCCTGGGTACTACAGGATGGCAGGAGCCACAGGGCACTGGTAGTGTGAGATAGTTCTTATGATCTTCTAGATGGAAAGTCCTTACCAGGCCCGACTGTAGCAATGGAGATAACCCAGGATTGTGCCAGCTGGTGTTCCAGGAAAAGCTGGGTTGCTGAAGATAAAACAGCTGCTGTGGATACTGGCTGGAACCAGACTGTTGTTAGCACGGAGTGGATACTGGCTGGAACCAGTTAAATAATAAATGAACTTGGGAGCGATGAAATATGAACTGAAATGTAGAACTTGAGAGCGGAGAAATAATAATACCGGTGGAGAGTGGTAAAGTGTAGAAAGGACACCGGCCCTTTAAGGGAAGCTGTACTCTGCTGGAAGCTGAGCTGGAAGCAGGTAATGTTGTAGCTGGAAACAGATGAATCCACAATGGATTGGAGAGTCAGGCTACACCGCAGGTGGAATGCTGGTGCGGGTCTCTATGGTGGAAGTCTTGAGACAGGAGCTGGAACCTGGAAGACAATCACAGGAGAGAGACAAACAGGAACTAGGTTTGACAACCAAAGCACTGACGCCTTCCTTGCTCAGGCACAGTGTATTTATACCTGCAGCAAGGAAGGGATTGGCTAGGCAATTATGCAGATTAACAATACTGACAACAGATTGGAGGAAATGATCAGCTGACAGAATCCAAGATGGCTGCGCCCATGCAGACACTTGGAGGGAAGTTTGGTTTGTAATCCATGTGGTAATGAAAACAGTAATGGCGGCGCCGGCCACCGGAGACAGGAGGCGCCAGGCTGACAGATGCACATCCAACCACGCGGACACAGCGGAGGCCGCGGCTGACGTAATCGCCACTCAGACACTCTGCATGCAGAAGTTCAGGGACGGCGGCGGAGGCCGCGGGAGACGCCATGCCAGGTGTAATATGGCGTTTACTGTGACAGTGTCCCAGAGTGACAGGAGAGGATACAGGAATGTACACATCAGGATAATAGATGGGATCCGGTCCTGGAGCGCTGAGCCAGCCTTAGGAGGCATCTGATGGGTAAGAAATGGCGTCCAGATACCCGGATCGTGACAGGTCATTGATTCCTCTATCCCACCGCTCACCTGGCATCTGTCACTGGGATGGCCATAGATTCCTCTATACCACTGCTCTCCTGACATCTGTCACTGGGATGGTCATAGATTCCTCTATCCCACCTCTAACCTGGCATCTGTCACTGGGATGGTCATAGATTCCTCTATCCCACCACTCACCTAGCATCTGTCACTGGGATGGTCATAGATTCCTCTATCCCACCTCTCACCTGGCATCTGTCACTGGGATAGTCATAGATTCCTCTATCCCACTGCTCACCTGGCATCTGTCACTGGGATGCCCATAGATTCATCTATCCCACCGCTCACCTGGCATCTGTCACTGGGATCATAGATTCATCTATCCCACCTCTCACCTGGCATCTGTCTCTGGGATGGCCATAGATTCCTCTAGCCCACCGCTCCCCTGGCATCTGTCACTGGGATGGTCATAGATTCCTCTATCCCACCGCTCCCCTGGCATCTGTCACTGGGATGGTCATAGATTCCTCTATCCCACCGCTCCCCTGGCATCAGTCACTGGGAGGGTCATAGATTACTATATCCTCCCGGTCACCTGGCATCTGTCACTGGGATGGCCATAGATTCATCTATTCCACCTCTCATCTGGCATCTGTCACTGGGATGGCCATAGATTCCTCTATCCCACCACTCACCTGGCATCTGCCACTGAGATGGCCATAGATTCCTCTATCCCACCTCTCACCTGGCATCTGTCACTGGGATGGTCATAGATTCCTCAATCCACCCACTTACCTGGCATCTGTCACTGGAATGGCCTTAGATTCCTCTATCTAACCTGGCATCTGTCACTGGGATGGTCATAGATTCATCTATCCCACCACTCACCTAGCATCTGTCACTGGGATGGCCATAGATTCCTCTATACCACTGCTCTCCTGGCATCTGTCACTGGGATGGTCATAGATTCCTCCATACCACTGCTCACCTGGCATCTGTCACTGGGATGGTCATAGATTCCTCTATCCCACCTCTCACCTGGCATCTGTCACTGGGATGGTCATAGATTCCTCTGTCCCACCTCTCACCTGGCATCAGTCACTGGGATGGCTATAGATTCCTCTATCCCACCTCTCACCTGGCATCTGTCACTGGGATGGTCATAGATTCCTCTGTCCCACCTCTCACCTGGCATCAGTCACTGGGATGGTCATAGATTCCTCTATCCCACTGCTCACCTGGCATCTGTCACTGGGATGCCCATAGATTCATCTATCCCACCTCTCACCTGGCATCTGTCACTGGGATCATAGATTCATCTATCCCACCTCTCACCTGGCAACTGTCTCTGGGATGGCCATAGATTCCTCTAACCCACCGCTCCCCTGGCATCTGTCACTGGGATGGTCATAGATTCCTCTATCCCACCACTTACCTGGCATCTGTCACTGAGATGGCCATAGATTCCTCTATCCCACCTCTCACCTGGCATCTGTCACTGGGATGGTCATAGATTACTCAATCCACCCACTTACCTGGCATCTGTCACTGGAATGGCCTTAGATTCCTCTATCTCACCTGGCATCTGTCACTGGGATGGTCATAGATTCCTCTATCCCACCACTCCCCTGGCATCTGTCACTGGGATGGCCATAGATTCCTCTATCCCCCCAGCTCACCTGGCATCAGTCACTGGGATTGTCGAAGATTCCTCTATCCCACCTCTCACCTGGCATCTGTCACTGGGATGGTCATAGAATCCTCTATCCCACCTCTCACCTGGCATCTGTCACTGGGATGGTCATAGATTCCTCTATCCCACCTCTCACCTGGCATCTGTCACTGGGATGGTCACAGTATCCTCTATCCCACCTCTCACCTGGCATCTGTCACTGGGATGGCCATAGATTCCTCTATGCCACCTCTCACCTGGCATCTGTCACTGGGATGGTCATAGATTCCTCTATCCCACATCTCACCTGGCATCTGTCACTGGGATGGCCACAGATTCCTCTATATTACCTCTCACCTGGCATCTGTCACTGGGATGGCCATAGATTACTCTATCCCCCCGCTCACCTGACATCTGTCACTGGGATGGCCATAGATTCCTCTATCCCCCCGCACACCTGGCATCAGTCACCGGGATGGCCATAGATTCCTCTATACCACCGCTCACCTGGCATCTGTCACTGGGATGGTCATAGATTCCTCTATCCCACATCTCACCTGGCATCTGTCACTGGGATGGCCACAGATTCCTCTATACCACTTCTCACCTGGCATCTGTTACTGGGATGGTTGAAGATTCCTCTATCCCACCGCTCACCTGGCATCTGTCACTGGGATGGCCATAGATTCCTCTATCCCCCCGCTCACCTGGCATCAGTCACTGGGATGGTCGAAGATTCCTCTATCCCACCGCTCACCTGGCATCTGTCACTGGGATGGCCATAGATTCCTCTATACCACCGCTCACCTGGCATCTGTCACTGGGATGACCATAGATTCATCTATCCCACCTCTCACCTGGTATCAGTCACTGGGATGGTCGAAGATTCCTCTATCCCACCTCTCACCTGACATCTGTCACTGGGATGGTCATAGATTCCTCAATCCCACCTCTCACCTGGCATCAGTCACTGGGATGGTCGAAGATTCCTCTATCCCACCTCTCACCTGGTATCTGTCACTGGGAAGATAATAGATTCCTCTATCCCACCACTGACCTGGTATCTGTCACTGGGATGATAATAGATTCCTCTATCCCATCTCTCACCTGGCATCTGTCACTGGGATGGTCATAGATTCCTCTATCCCACCGCTCCCCTGACATCTGTCACTGGGATAGCCATAGATTCCTCTATCTCACCTGGTATCTGTCACTGGGATGGCCATAGATTCCTCAATCCCACCTCTCACCTGGCATCTGTCACTGGGATGGTCATAGATTCCTCTATCCCACCTCTCACCTGGCATCAGTCACTGGGTTGGTCATAGATTCCTCTATCCCACCGCTCCCCTGACATCTGTCACTGGGATGGCCATAGATTCCTCTATCCCCCCCGTTCACCTGGCATCTGTCACTGGGATGGTCATAGATTCCTCTATCCCCCCCGTTCACCTGGCATCTGTCACTGGGATGGTCATAGATTCCTCTATCCCAAATCTCATCTGGTGTCTGTCACTGGGATGGTCATAGATTCCTCTATCCCACCTCTCACCTGGCATCTGTCACTGGGATAGTCATAGATTCCTCTATCCCACCTCTCATCTGGTATCTGTCACTGGGATGGTCATAGATTCCTCTATCCCACCTCTCACCTGGCATCTGTCACTGGGATAGTCATAGATTCCTCTATCCCACCTCTCACCTGGCATCTGTGACTGGGATGGCCATAGATTCCTCTATCCCACCTCTCACCTGGCATCTGTCACTGGGATGGTCATAGATTCCTCTATCCCACCTCTCACCTGGCATCTGTCACTGGGATTGTCATAGATTCCTCTATCCCTCCTCTCACCTGGCATCTGTCACTGGGATGGTCATAGATTCCTCTATCCCACCTCTCACCTGGCATCTGTGACTGGGATGGCCATAGATTCCTCTATCCCACCTCTCACCTGGCATCTGTCTCTGGGATGGTCATAGATTCCTCTATCCCACCTCTCACCTGGCATCTGTCACTGGGATGGTCATAGATTCCTCTATACCTCCTCTCACCTAGCATCTGTCACTGGGATTGTCATAGATTCCTCTATCCCACCTCTTACCTGGCATCTGTCACTGGGATGGCCATAGATTCCTCTATACCTCCGCTCACCTGGCATCTGTCACTGGGATGGCCATAGATTCCTCTATCCCACCTCTCACCTGGCATCTGTCACTGGGATGGTCATAGTTTCCTCTATCCCACCTCTCACCTGGCATCTGTGACTGGGATGGCCATAGATTCCTCTATCCCACCTCTCACCTGGTATCTGTCACTGGGATGGTCATAGATTCCTCTATCCCACCTCTCACCTGGCATCTGTCACTGGGATTGTCATAGATTCCTCTATCCCTCCTCTCACCTGGCATCTGTCACTGGGATGGTCATAGATTCCTCTATCCCACCTCTCACCTGGCATCTGTGACTGGGATGGCCATAGATTCCTCTATCCCACCTCTCACCTGGCATCTGTCTCTGGGATGGTCATAGATTCCTCTATCCCACCTCTCACCTGGCATCTGTCACTGGGATGGTCATAGATTCCTCTATCCCACCACTCACCTGGTATCTGTCACTGGGATGGCCATAGATTCCTCTATACCACCTCTCACCTGGCATCTGTCACTGGGATGGTCATAGATTCCTCTATCCCACCACTCACCTGGCATCAGTCACTGGGATGGCCATAGATTCCTCTATCCCACCTCTCACCTGGCATCTGTCACTGGGATGGTCATAGTTTCCTCTATCCCACCTCTCATCTGGTATCTGTCACTGGGATGGCCATAGATTCCTCTATACCACTGCTCACCTGGCATCTGTCACTGGGATGGCCATAGATTCCTCTATCCCACCTCTCACCTGGCATCTGTGACTGGGATGGCCATAGATTCCTCTATCCCACCTCTCACCTGGCATCTGTCTCTGGGATGGTCATAGATTCCTCTATCCCACCTCTCACCTGGCATCTGTCACTGGGATGGCCATAGATTCCTCTATACCATCGCTCACCTGGCATCTGTCACTGGGATGGCTATAGATTCCTCTATCCCACCTCTCACCAGGCATCTGTCACTGGGATGGTCATAGATTCCTCTATTCCACCTCTCACCTGGCATCTGTCACTGGGATGGTCATAGATTCCTCTATCCCACCTCTCACCTGGCATCTGTGACTGGGATGGCCATAGATTCCTCTATCCCACCTCTCACCTGGCATCTGTCTCTGGGATGGTCATAGATTCCTCTATCCCACCTCTCACCTGGCATCTGTCACTGGGATGGTCATAGATTCCTCTATACCACCTCTCACCTAGCATCTGTCACTGGGATTGTCATAGATTCCTCTATCCCACCTCTCACCTGGCATCTGTCACTGGGATGGCCATAGATTCCTCTATACCTCCGCTCACCTGGCATCTGTCACTGGGATGGCCATAGATTCCTCTATACCACCTCTCACCTAGCATCTGTCACTGGGATGGTCATAGATTCCTCTATCCCACCTCTCACCTGGCATCTGTCACTGGGATGGTCATAGATTCCTCTATCCCACTGCTCACCTGGCATCTGTCACTGGGATCATAGATTCATCTATCCCACCTCTCACCTGGCATCTGTCTCTGGGATGGCCATAGATTCCTCTAACCCACCGCTCCCCTGGCATCTGTCACTGGGATGGTCATAGATTCCTCTATCCCACCACTTACCTGGCATCTGTCACTGAGATGGCCATAGATTCCTCTACCCCACCTCTCACCTGGCATCTGTCACTGGGATGGTCATAGATTACTCAATCCACCCACTTACCTGGCATCTGTCACTGGAATGGCCTTAGATTCCTCTATCTCACCTGGCATCTGTCACTGGGATGGTCATAGATTCCTCTATCCCACCGCTCCCCTGGCATCTGTCACTGGGATGGCCATAGATTCCTCTATCCCCCCAGCTCACCTGGCATCAGTCACTGGGATTGTCGAAGATTCCTCTATCCCACCTCTCACCTGGCATCTGTCACTGGGATGGTCATAGATTCCTCTATCCCACCTCTCACCTGGCATCTGTCACTGGGATGGTCACAGTATCCTCTATCCCACCTCTCACCTGGCATCTGTCACTGGGATGGCCATAGATTCCTCTATGCCACCTCTCACCTGGCATCTGTCACTGGGATGGTCATAGATTCCTCTATCCCACATCTCACCTGGCATCTGTCACTGGGATGGCCACAGATTCCTCTATACCACCTCTCACCTGGCATCTGTCACTGGGATGGTCGAAGATTCCTCTATCCCACCGCTCACCTGGCATCTGTCACTGGGATGGCCATAGATTCCTCTATACCACCTCTCACCTAGCATCTGTCACTGGGATGGTCATAGATTCCTCTATCCCACATCTCACCTGGCATCTGTCACAGGGATGGCCATAGATTCCTCTATACCACCGCTCACCTGGCATCTGTCACTGGGATGACTATAGATTCCTCTATCCCCCCGCTCACCTGGCATCAGTCACTGGGATGGTCGAAGATTCCTCTATCCCACCGCTCACCTGGCATCTGTCACTGGGATGGCCATAGATTCCTCTATACCACCGCTCACCTGGCATCTGTCACTGGGATGGTCATAGATTCCTCTATCCCACATCTCACCTGGCATCTGTCACTGGGATGGCCACAGATTCCTCTATACCACTTCTCACCTGGCATCTGTTACTGGGATGGTTGAAGATTCCTCTATCCCACCTCTCACCTGGCATCTGTCACTGGGATGGCCATAGATTCCTCTATCCCCCCGCTCACCTGGCATCAGTCACTGGGATGGTCGAAGATTCCTCTATCCCACCGCTCACCTGGCATCTGTCACTGGGATGGCCATAGATTCCTCTATACCACCGCTCACCTGGCATCTGTCACTGGGATGACCATAGATTCATCTATCCCACCTCTCACCTGGCATCAGTCTCTGGGATGGTCGAAGATTCCTCTATCCCACCTCTCTCCTGGCATCTATCACTGGGATGATAATAGATTCCTCTATCCCACTGCTCACCTGGCATCTGTCACTGGGATCATAGATTCATCTATCCCACCTCTCACCTGGCATCTGTCTCTGGGATGGCCATAGATTCCTCTAACCCACCACTTACCTGGCATCTGTCACTGAGATGGCCATAGATTCCTCTACCCCACCTCTCACCTGGCATCTGTCACTGGGATGGTCATAGATTACTCAATCCACCCACTTACCTGGCATCTGTCACTGGAATGGCCTTAGATTCCTCTATCTCACCTGGCATCTGTCACTGGGATGGTCATAGATTCCTCTATCCCACCGCTCCCCTGGCATCTGTCACTGGGATGGCCATAGATTCCTCTATCCCCCCAGCTCACCTGGCATCAGTCACTGGGATTGTCGAAGATTCCTCTATCCCACCTCTCACCTGGCATCTGTCACTGGGATGGTCATAGATTCCTCTATCCCACCTCTCACCTGGCATCTGTCACTGGGATGGTCACAGTATCCTCTATCCCACCTCTCACCTGGCATCTGTCACTGGGATGGCCATAGATTCCTCTATGCCACCTCTCACCTGGCATCTGTCACTGGGATGGTCATAGATTCCTCTATCCCACATCTCACCTGGCATCTGTCACTGGGATGGCCACAGATTCCTCTATACCACCTCTCACCTGGCATCTGTCACTGGGATGGTCGAAGATTCCTCTATCCCACCGCTCACCTGGCATCTGTCACTGGGATGGCCATAGATTCCTCTATACCACCTCTCACCTAGCATCTGTCACTGGGATGGTCATAGATTCCTCTATCCCACATCTCACCTGGCATCTGTCACAGGGATGGCCATAGATTCCTCTATACCACCGCTCACCTGGCATCTGTCACTGGGATGACTATAGATTCCTCTATCCCCCCGCTCACCTGGCATCAGTCACTGGGATGGTCGAAGATTCCTCTATCCCACCGCTCACCTGGCATCTGTCACTGGGATGGCCATAGATTCCTCTATACCACCGCTCACCTGGCATCTGTCACTGGGATGGTCATAGATTCCTCTATCCCACATCTCACCTGGCATCTGTCACTGGGATGGCCACAGATTCCTCTATACCACTTCTCACCTGGCATCTGTTACTGGGATGGTTGAAGATTCCTCTATCCCACCTCTCACCTGGCATCTGTCACTGGGATGGCCATAGATTCCTCTATCCCCCCGCTCACCTGGCATCAGTCACTGGGATGGTCGAAGATTCCTCTATCCCACCGCTCACCTGGCATCTGTCACTGGGATGGCCATAGATTCCTCTATACCACCGCTCACCTGGCATCTGTCACTGGGATGACCATAGATTCATCTATCCCACCTCTCACCTGGCATCAGTCTCTGGGATGGTCGAAGATTCCTCTATCCCACCTCTCTCCTTGCATCTATCACTGGGATGATAATAGATTCCTCTTTCCCACCTCTCACCTGACATCTGTCACTGGGATGGTCATAGATTCCTCAATCCCACCTCTCACCTGGCATCAGTCACTGGGATGGTCGAAGATTCCTCTATCCCACCTCTCACCTGGTATCTGTCACTGGGAAGATAATAGATTCCTCTATCCTACCTCTCACCTGACATCTGTCACTGGGATGGTCATAGATTCCTCTATCCCACCGCTCACCTAGCATCTGTCACTGGGAATGCCATAGATTCTGTCACGATCCGGGTATCTGGACGCCATTTCTTACCCATCAGATGCCTCCTAAGGCTGGCTCAGCGCTCCAGGACCGGATCCCATCTATTATCCTGATGTGTACATTCCTGTATCCTCTCCTGTCACTCTGGGACGCTGTCACAGTAAACGCCATATTACACCTGGCATGGCGTCTCCCGCGGCCTCCGCCGCCGTCCCTGAACTTCTGCATGCAGAGTGTCTGAGTGGCGATTACGTCAGCCGCGGCCTCCGCTGTGTCCGCGTGGTTGGATGTGCATCTGTCAGCCTGGCGCCTCCTGTCTCCGGTGGCCGGCGCCGCCATTACTGTTTTCATTACCACATGGATTACAAACCAAACTTCCCTCCAAGTGTCTGCATGGGCGCAGCCATCTTGGATTCTGTCAGCTGATCATTTCCTCCAATCTGTTGTCAGTATTGTTAATCTGCATAATTGCCTAGCCAATCCCTTCCTTGCTGCAGGTATAAATACACTGTGCCTGAGCAAGGAAGGCGTTAGTGCTTTGGTTGTCAAACCTAGTTCCTGTTTGTCTCTCTCCTGTGATTGTCTTCCAGGTTCCAGTTCCTGTCTCAAGACTTCCACCATAGAGACCCGCACCAGCATTCCACCTGCGGTGTAGCCTGACTCTCCAATCCATTGTGGATTCATCTGTTTCCAGCTACAACATTACCTGCTTCCAGCTCAGCTTCCAGCAGAGTACAGCTTCCCTTAAAGGGCCGGTGTCCTTTCTACACTTTACCACTCTCCACCGGTATTATTATTTCTCCGCTCTCAAGTTCTACATTTCAGTTCATATTTCATCGCTCCCAAGTTCATTTATTATTTAACTGGTTCCAGCCAGTATCCACTCCGTGCTAACAACAGTTTGGTTCCAGCCAGTATCCACAGCAGCTGTTTTACCTTCAGCAACCCAGCTTTTCCTGGAACACCAGCTGGCACAATCCTGGGTTATCTCCATTGCTACAGTCGGGCCTGGTAAGGACTTTCCATCTAGAAGATCATAAGAACTATCTCACACTACCAGTGCCCTGTGGCTCCTGCCATCCTGTAGTACCCAGGAACTGTATTTATTATTTGCTGACTTTTACGTTTTCTTTTACTGCTGCTGTGTTGCGGAGTTGTCATAATAAACATCATTGACTTTTATCCAAGTTGTCGTGGTCACGCCTTCGGGCAGTTATTATTCATGTTACTTACATGTCCAGGGGTCTGATACAACCTCCCAGGTTCCGGTACATCTCAGCCCCTACAACTGAGGCTGCCTCCCGTCAGCTCAGGCCCTCAGTTGTGACAGATTCCTCTATACCACTGCTCACCTGGCATCTGTCACTGGGATGGCCATAGATTCCTCTATCCCACCTCTCACCTGGCATCTGTCACTGGGATGGTCATAGATTCCTCTATACCACCTCTCACCTGGCATCAGTCACTGGGATGGCTATAGATTCCTCTATCCCACCTCTCACCTGGCATCTGTGACTGGGATGGTCATAGATTCCTCTATCCCACCTCTCACCTGGCATCTGTCACTGGGATGGTCATAGATTCCTCTCCCACCTCTCATCTGGCATCTGTCACTGGGATGGTCATTGATTCCTCTATCCCACCGCTCACTTGGCATCTGTCACTGGGATGGCCATAGATTCCTCTTTACCACTGCTCACCTGGCATCTGTCACTGGGATGGCCATAGATTCCTCCATACCACTGCTCACCTGGCATCTGTCACTGGAATGGTCATAGATTCCTCTATCCCACCTCTCACCTGGCATCTGTCACTGGGTTGGTCATAGATTTCTCTATAAAACCTCTCACCTGGCATCTGTCACTGGGATGGTCATAGATTCCTCTATCCCACCACTGACCTGGTATCTGTCACTGGGATGATAAGAGATTCCTCTATCCCATCTCTCACCTGGCATCTGTCACTGGGATGGCCATAGATTCCTCTATCCCACCGCTCCCCTGACATGTGTCACTGGGATAGCCATAGATTCCTCTATCTCACCTGGTATCTGTCACTGGGATGGCCATAGATTCCTCTATCCCACCTCTCACCTGGCATCTGTGACTGGGATGGTCATTGATTCCTCTATCCCACCGCTCACCTGGCATCTGTCACTGGGATGGCCATAGATTCCTCTATACCACTGCTCTCCTGACATCTGTCACTGGGATGGTCATAGATTCCTCTATCCCACCTCTAACCTGGCATCTGTCACTGGGATGGTCATAGATTCCTCTATCCCACCACTCACCTAGCATCTGTCACTGGGATGGTCATAGATTCCTCTATCCCACCTCTCACCTGGCATCTGTCACTGGGATAGTCATAGATTCCTCTATCCCACTGCTCACCTGGCATCTGTCACTGGGATGCCCATAGATTCATCTATCCCACCGCTCACCTGGCATCTGTCACTGGGATCATAGATTCATCTATCCCACCTCTCACCTGGCATCTGTCTCTGGGATGGCCATAGATTCCTCTAGCCCACCGCTCCCCTGGCATCTGTCACTGGGATGGTCATAGAATCCTCTATCCCACCGCTCCCCTGGCATCTGTCACTGGGATGGTCATAGATTCCTCTATCCCACCGCTCCCCTGGCATCAGTCACTGGGAGGGTCATTGATTACTATATCCTCCCGGTCACCTGGCATCTGTCACTGGGATGGCCATAGATTCATCTATTCCACCTCTCATCTGGCATCTGTCACTGGGATGGCCATAGATTCCTCTATCCCACCACTCACCTGGCATCTGCCACTGAGATGGCCATAGATTCCTCTATCCCACCTCTCACCTGGCATCTGTCACTGGGATGGTCATAGATTCCTCAATCCACCCACTTACCTGGCATCTGTCACTGGAATGGCCTTAGATTCCTCTATCTAACCTTGCATCTGTCACTGGGATGGTCATAGATTCCTCTATCCCACCACTCACCTAGCATCTGTCACTGGGATGGCCATAGATTCCTCTATACCACTGCTCTCCTGGCATCTGTCACTGGGATGGCCATAGATTCCTCCATACCACTGCTCACCTGGCATCTGTCACTGGGATGGTCATAGATTCCTCTATCCCACCTCTCACCTGGCATCTGTCACTGGGATGGTAATAGATTCCTCTGTCCCACCTCTCACCTGGCATCAGTCACTGGGATGGCTATAGATTCCTCTATCCCACCTCTCACCTGGCATCTGTCACTGGGATGGTCATAGATTCCTCTGTCCCACCTCTCACCTGGCATCAGTCACTGGGATGGTCATAGATTCCTCTATCCCACTGCTCACCTGGCATCTGTCACTGGGATGCCCATAGATTCATCTATCCCACCTCTCACCTGGCATCTGTCACTGGGATCATAGATTCATCTATCCCACCTCTCACCTGGCATCTGTCTCTGGGATGGCCATAGATTCCTCTAACCCACCGCTCCCCTGGCATCTGTCACTGGGATTGTCGTAGATTCCTCTATCCCACCACTTACCTGGCATCTGTCACTGAGATGGCCATAGATTCCTCTATCCCACCTCTCACCTGGCATCTGTCACTGGGATGGTCATAGATTACTCAATCCACCCACTTACCTGGCATCTGTCACTGGAATGGCCTTAGATTCCTCTATCTCACCTGGCATCTGTCACTGGGATGGTCATAGATTCCTCTATCCCACCGCTCCCCTGGCATCTGTCACTGGGATGGCCATAGATTCCTCTATCCCCCCAGCTCACCTGGCATCAGTCACTGGGATTGTCGAAGATTCCTCTATCCCACCTCTCACCTGGCATCTGTCACTGGGATGGTCATAGAATCCTCTATCCCACCTCTCACCTGGCATCTGTCACTGGGATGGTCATAGATTCCTCTATCCCACCTCTCACCTGGCATCTGTCACTGGGATGGTCACAGTATCCTCTATCCCACCTCTCACCTGGCATCTGTCACTGGGATGGCCATAGATTCCTCTATGCCACCTCTCACCTGGCATCTGTCACTGGGATGGTCATAGATTCCTCTATCCCACATCTCACCTGGCATCTGTCACTGGGATGGCCACAGATTCCTCTATATTACCTCTCACCTGGCATCTGTCACTGGGATGGCCATAGATTACTCTATCCCCCCGCTCACCTGACATCTGTCACTGGGATGGCCATAGATTCCTCTATCCCCCCGCTCACCTGGCATCAGTCACTGGGATTGTCGAAGATTCCTCTATCCCACCTCTCACCTGGCATCTGTCACTGGGATGGTCATAGAATCCTCTATCCCACCGCTCACCTGGCATCTGTCACTGGGATGGCCATAGATTCCTCTATACCACCGCTCACCTGGCATCTGTCACTGGGATGGTCATAGATTCCTCTATCCCACATCTCACCTGGCATCTGTCACTGGGATGGCCACAGATTCCTCTATACCACTTCTCACCTGGCATCTGTTACTGGGATGGTTGAAGATTCCTCTATCCCACTGCTCACCTGGCATCTGTCACTGGGATGGCCATAGATTCCTCTATCCCCCCGCTCACCTGGCATCAGTCACTGGGATGGTCGAAGATTCCTCTATCCCACCGCTCACCTGGCATCTGTCACTGGGATGGCCATAGATTCCTCTATACCACCGCTCACCTGGCATCTGTCACTGGGATGACCATAGATTCATCTATCCCACCTCTCACCTGGTATCAGTCACTGGGATGGTCGAAGATTCCTCTATCCCACCTCTCACCTGACATCTGTCACTGGGATGGTCATAGATTCCTCAATCCCACCTCTCACCTGGCATCAGTCACTGGGATGGTCGAAGATTCCTCTATCCCACCTCTCACCTGGTATCTGTCACTGGGAAGATAATAGATTCCTCTATCCCACCACTGACCTGGTATCTGTCACTGGGATGATAATAGATTCCTCTATCCCATCTCTCACCTGGCATCTGTCACTGGGATGGTCATAGATTCCTCTATCCCACCGCTCCCCTGACATCTGTCACTGGGATAGCCATAGATTCCTCTATCTCACCTGGTATCTGTCACTGGGATGGCCATAGATTCCTCAATCCCACCTCTCACCTGGCATCTGTCACTGGGATGGTCATAGATTCCTCTATCCCACCTCTCATCTGACATCTGTCACTGGGATGGCCATAGATTCCTCTATCCCTCCTCTCACCTGGCATCAGTCACTGGGATGGTCATAGATTCCTCTATCCCACCGCTCCCCTGACATCTGTCACTGGGATGGCCATAGATTCCTCTATCCCCCCCCCGTTCACCTGGCATCTGTCACTGGGATGGTCATAGATTCCTCTATCCCCCCCGTTCACCTGGCATCTGTCACTGGGATGGTCATAGATTCCTCTATCCCAAATCTCATCTGGTGTCTGTCACTGGGATGGTCATAGATTCCTCTATCCCACCTCTCACCTGGCATCTGTCACTGGGATAGTCATAGATTCCTCTATCCCACCTCTCATCTGGTATCTGTCACTGGGATGGTCATAGATTCCTCTATCCCACCTCTCACCTGGCATCTGTCACTGGGATAGTCATAGATTCCTCTATCCCACCTCTCACCTGGCATCTGTGACTGGGATGGCCATAGATTCCTCTATCCCACCTCTCACCTGGCATCTGTCACTGGGATGGTCATAGATTCCTCTATCCCACCTCTCACCTGGCATCTGTCACTGGGATTGTCATAGATTCCTCTATCCCTCCTCTCACCTGGCATCTGTCACTGGGATGGTCATAGATTCCTCTATCCCACCTCTCACCTGGCATCTGTGACTGGGATGGCCATAGATTCCTCTATCCCACCTCTCACCTGGCATCTGTCTCTGGGATGGTCATAGATTCCTCTATCCCACCTCTCACCTGGCATCTGTCACTGGGATGGTCATAGATTCCTCTATACCTCCTCTCACCTAGCATCTGTCACTGGGATTGTCATAGATTCCTCTATCCCACCTCTCACCTGGCATCTGTCACTGGGATGGCCATAGATTCCTCTATACCTCCGCTCACCTGGCATCTGTCACTGGGATGGTCATAGATTCCTCTATCCCACCACTCACCTGGTATCTGTCACTGGGATGGCCATAGATTCCTCTATACCACCTCTCACCTGGCATCTGTCACTGGGATGGTCATAGATTCCTCTATCCCACCACTCACCTGGCATCAGTCACTGGGATGGCCATAGATTCCTCTATCCCACCTCTCACCTGGCATCTGTCACTGGGATGGTCATAGTTTCCTCTATCCCACCTCTCATCTGGTATCTGTCACTGGGATGGCCATAGATTCCTCTATACCACTGCTCACCTGGCATCTGTCACTGGGATGGCCATAGATTCCTCTATCCCACCTCTCACCTGGCATCTGTGACTGGGATGGCCATAGATTCCTCTATCCCACCTCTCACCTGGCATCTGTCTCTGGGATGGTCATAGATTCCTCTATCCCACCTCTCACCTGGCATCTGTCACTGGGATGGTCATAGATTCCTCTATACCACCTCTCACCTGGCATCTGTCACTGGGATGGCCATAGATTCCTCTATCCCACCGCTCACCTGGCATCTGTCACTGGGATGGCTATAGATTCCTCTATCCCACCTCTCACCTGGCATCTGTCACTGGGATGGTCATAGATTCCTCTATTCCACCTCTCACCTGGCATCTGTCACTGGGATGGTCATAGATTCCTCTATCCCACCACTCACCTAGCATCTGTCACTGGGATGGCCATTGATTCCTCTATACCACTGCTCACCTGGCATCTGTCACTGGGATGGCCATAGATTCCTCCATACCACTGCTCACCTGGCATCTGTCACTGGGATGGTCATAGATTCCTCTATCCCACCTCTCACCTGGCATCTGTCACTGGGATGGCCATAGATTCCTCTATCCCACCTCTCACCTGGCATCTGTCACTGGGATGGTCATAGATTCCTCTATCCCACCTCTCACCTGGCATCTGTCACTGGGATGGTCATAGATTCCTCTATACCACCTCTCACCTAGCATCTGTCACTGGGATTGTCATAGATTCCTCTATCCCACCTCTCACCTGGCATCTGTCACTGGGATGGCCATAGATTCCTCTATACCTCCGCTCACCTGGCATCTGTCACTGGGATGGTCATAGATTCCTCTATCCCACCTCTCACCTGGTATCTGTCACTGGGATGGCCATAGATTCCTCTATACCACCTCTCACCTAGCATCTGTCACTGGGATGGTCATAGATTCCTCTATCCCACCTCTCACCTGGCATCTGTCACTGGGATGGTCATAGATTCCTCTATCCCACTGCTCACCTGGCATCTGTCACTGGGATCATAGATTCATCTATCCCACCTCTCACCTGGCATCTGTCTCTGGGATGGCCATAGATTCCACTAACCCACCGCTCCCCTGGCATCTGTCACTGGGATGGTCATAGATTCCTCTATCCCACCACTTACCTGGCATCTGTCACTGAGATGGCCATAGATTCCTCTATCCCACCTCTCACCAGGCATCTGTCACTGGGATGGTCATAGATTACTCAATCCACCCACTTACCTGGCATCTGTCACTGGAATGGCCTTAGATTCCTCTATCTCACCTGGCATCTGTCACTGGGATGGTCATAGATTCCTCTATCCCACCGCTCCCCTGGCATCTGTCACTGAGATGGCCATAGATTCCTCTATCCCCCCAGCTCACCTGGCATCAGTCACTGGGATTGTCGAAGATTCCTCTATCCCACCTCTCACCTGGCATCTGTCACTGGGATGGTCATAGATTCCTCTATCCCACCTCTCACCTGGCATCTGTCACTGGGATGGTCACAGATTCCTCTATCTCACATCTCACCTGGCATCTGTCACTGGGATGGCCACAGATTCCTCTATACCACCTCTCACCTGGCATCTGTCACTGGGATGGTCGAAGATTCCTCTATCCCACCGCTCACCTGGCATCTGTCACTGGGATGGCCATAGATTCCTCTATACCACCTCTCACCTAGCATCTGTCACTGGGATGGTCATAGATTCCTCTATCCCACATCTCACCTGGCATCTGTCACAGGGATGGCCATAGATTCCTCTATACCACCGCTCACCTGGCATCTGTCACTGGGATGGTCATAGATTCCTCTATCCTACATCTCACCTGGCATCTGTCACTGGGATGGCCACAGATTCCTCTATACCACTTCTCACCTGGCATCAGTCACTGGGATGGTCGAAGATTCCTCTATCCCACCGCTCACCTGGCATCTGTCACTGGGATGGCCATAGATTCCTCTATACCACCGCTCACCTGGCATCTGTCACTGGGATGGTCATAGATTCCTCTATCCCACATCTCACCTGGCATCTGTCACTGGGATGGCCACAGATTCCTCTATACCACTTCTCACCTGGCATCTGTTACTGGGATGGTTGAAGATTCCTCTATCCCACCGCTCACCTGGCATCTGTCACTGGGATGGCCATAGATTCCTCTATCCCCCCGCTCACCTGGCATCAGTCACTGGGATGGTCGAAGATTCCTCTATCCCACCGCTCACCTGGCATCTGTCACTGGGATGGCCATAGATTCCTCTATACCACCGCTCACCTGGCATCTGTCACTGGGATGACCATAGATTCATCTATCCCACCTCTCACCTGGCATCAGTCTCTGGGATGGTCGAAGATTCCTCTATCCCACCTCTCTCCTGGCATCTGTCACTGGGATGATAATAGATTCCTCTATCCCACCTCTCACCTGACATCTGTCACTGGGATGGTCATAGATTCCTCAATCCCACCTCTCACCTGGCATCAGTCACTGGGATGGTTGAAGATTCCTCTATCCCACCTCTCACCTGGTATCTGTCACTGGGAAGATAATAGATTCCTCTATCCCACCTCTCACCTGACATCTGTCACTGGGATGGTCATAGATTCCTCAATCCCACCTCTCACCTGGCATCAGTCACTGGGATGGTCGAAGATTCCTCTATCCCACCACTGACCTGGTATCTGTCACTGGGATGGTCATAGATTCCTCTATCCCACCGCTCCCCTGACATCTGTCACTGGGATAGCCATAGATTCCTCTATCTCACCTGGTATCTGTCACTGGGATGGCCATAGATTCCTCAATCCCACCTCTCACCTGGCATCTGTCACTGGGATGGTCATAGATTCCTCTATCCCACCTCTCATCTGACATCTGTCACTGGGATGGTCATAGATTCCTCTATCCCATCTCTCACCTGGCATCTGTCACTGGGATGGTCATAGATTCCTCTATCCCACCGCTCCCCTGACATCTGTCACTGGGATAGCCATAGATTCCTCTATCTCACCTGGTATCTGTCACTGGGATGGCCATAGATTCCTCAATCCCACCTCTCACCTGGCATCTGTCACTGGGATGGTCATAGATTCCTCTATCCCACCTCTCATCTGACATCTGTCACTGGGATGGCCATAGATTCCTCTATCCCTCCTCTCACCTGGCATCAGTCACTGGGATGGTCATAGATTCCTCTATCCCAACGCTCCCCTGGCATCTGTCACTGGGATGGTCATAGATTCCTCTATCCCCCCCGTTCACCTGGCATCTGTCACTGGGATGGTCATAGATTCCTCTATCCCAAATCTCATCTGGTATCTGTCACTGGGATGGTCATAGATTCCTCTATCCCACCTCTCACCTGGCATCTGTCACAGGGATAGTCATAGATTCCTCTATCCCACCTCTCATCTGGTATCTGTCACTGGGATGGTCATAGATTCCTCTATCCCACCTCTCACCTGGCATCTGTCACTGGGATGGTCATAGATTCCTCTATCCCACCTCTCACCTGGCATCTGTCACTGGGATTGTCATAGATTCCTCTATCCCTCCTCTCACCTGGCATCTGTCACTGGGATGGTCATAGATTCCTCTATCCCACCTCTCACCTGGCATCTGTGACTGGGATGGCCATAGATTCCTCTATCCCACCTCTCACCTGGCATCTGTCTCTGGGATGGTCATAGATTCCTCTATCCCACCTCTCACCTGGCATCTGTCACTGGGATGGTCATAGATTCCTCTATACCTCCTCTCACCTAGCATCTGTCACTGGGATTGTCATAGATTCCTCTATCCCACCTCTCACCTGGCATCTGTCACTGGGATGGCCATAGATTCCTCTATACCTCCGCTCACCTGGCATCTGTCACTGGGATGGTCATAGATTCCTCTATCCCACCACTCACCTGGTATCTGTCACTGGGATGGCCATAGATTCCTCTATACCACCTCTCACCTGGCATCTGTCACTGGGATGGTCATAGATTCCTCTATCCCACCACTCACCTGGCATCAGTCACTGGGATGGCCATAGATTCCTCTATCCCACCTCTCACCTGGCATCTGTCACTGGGATGGTCATAGATTCCTCTATCCCACCTCTCATCTGGTATCTGTCACTGGGATGGCCATAGATTCCTCTATACCACTGCTCACCTGGCATCTGTCACTGGGATGGCCATAGATTCCTCTATCCCACCTCTCACCTGGCATCTGTGACTGGGATGGCCATAGATTCCACTATCCCACCTCTCACCTGGCATCTGTCTCTGGGATGGTCATAGATTCCTCTATCCCACCTCTCACCTGGCATCTGTCACTGGGATGGTCATAGATTCCTCTATACCACCTCTCACCTGGCATCTGTCACTGGGATGGCCATAGATTCCTCTATACCATCGCTCACCTGGCATCTGTCACTGGGATGGCTATAGATTCCTCTATCCCACCTCTCACCTGGCATCTGTCACTGGGATGGTCATAGATTCCTCTATTCCACCTCTCACCTGGCATCTGTCACTGGGATGGTCATAGATTCCTCTATCCCACCACTCACCTAGCATCTGTCACTGGGATGGCCATTGATTCCTCTATACCACTGCTCACCTGGCATCTGTCACTGGGATGGCCATAGATTCCTCCATACCACTGCTCACCTGGCATCTGTCACTGGGATGGTCATAGATTCCTCTATCCCACCTCTCACCTGGCATCTGTGACTGGGATGGCCATAGATTCCTCTATCCCACCTCTCACCTGGCATCTGTCTCTGGGATCGTCATAGATTCCTCTATCCCACCTCTCACCTGGCATCTGTCACTGGGATGGTCATAGATTCCTCTATACCACCTCTCACCTAGCATCTGTCACTGGGATTGTCATAGATTCCTCTATCCCACCTCTCACCTGGCATCTGTCACTGGGATGGCCATAGATTCCTCTATACCTCCGCTCACCTGGCATCTGTCACTGGGATGGTCATAGATTCCTCTATACCTCCTCTCACCTGGCATCTGTCACTGGGATGGTCATAGATTCCTCTATCCCACCTCTCACCTGGCATCTGTCACTGGGATGGTCATAGATTCCTCTATCCCACCTCTCACCTGGCATCAGTCACTGGGATGGTCATAGATTCCTCTATCCCACCACTCACCTGGCATCAGTCACTGGGATGGCCATAGATTCCTCTATCCCACCTCTCACCTGGCATCTGTCACTGGGATGGTCATAGATTCCTCTATCCCACCTCTCATCTGGTATCTGTCACTGGGATGGCCATAGATTCCTCTATACCACTGCTCACCTGGCATCTGTCACTGGGATGGCCATAGATTCCTCTATACCACTGCTCACCTGGCATCTGTCACTGGGATGGTCATAGATTCCTCTATCCCACCTCTCATCTGGTATCTGTCACTGGGATGGTCATAGATTCCTCTATCCCTCCTCTCACCTGGCATCTGTCACTGGGATGGTCATAGATTCCTCTATCCCACCTCTCACCTGGCATCTGTGACTGGGATGGTCATAGATTCCTCTATCCCACCTCTCACCTGGCATCTGTCACTGGGAAGGTCATAGATTCCTCTATTCCACGGCTCCCCTGGTATCTGCACTAATATTCAGCTGACCAGATCACAGAGGAACTAACTGGATCACCTGAGGTAAGTGTTAGCCTAGTGTGGGTTGGAGGAGAGATTTGCAGGGGTTGTGGGGGAGGTGGGAGGTGTGCTAGTTGAGTATGCACAGACACAGTCTATGGGTATTCTTTGCACAGGGTCAGATGTATTAGCCTGGAGAAGGGATACAGAAGTGATAAAGTGGTGATAAGTGTAAGGTGATAACACAGCAGCCAATCAGTTCCTGTCATTTTTCAAATCCGTAATGATTGGCTGTATCACCTTACACTTATCACTGCTTTATCCCTTCCCGGCTTAATACATCTGCCCCAATATCCTTAAAAGTCCATGAGAGAGATTCACAGGGGCAGAGCCTTAACGCAAACTCTGTCCCTGCATGCTATAGTCAATACATTCTTTCAGGGCCATCATCGGGAGGGACTGCAAGGACTGGAGCACCGGGCCCGGACACTGGGAGGCCAGCAGCTGCAAGCAAGGGTCTCCGTAATTTGAAAAGTCATCAAAAAAATGGGCCAAACCATAGAGGAGACAAACATCCTGCAATGGGACAGTGACGCTGAGTGGCGGTGTAACCATAAGGGAGAGTCTGTGTGTATGAGACAGAGCAGGGTGTGAATTTGGCCAAGAGCAACAGCAGCCCCAGCCTGGACGTTACCACAGACATCCCCCGCTGCTTTAGCTGGAGAGCCACCGGTGTGAGTTAGGAGAGGACGAGTCGGTGCAGGCAGCCAGTGACTACAGTACTTCTGGGGTGTCTGTCAGGTCAGTGCTGGGAGCAAGTGGGTACCCATTACCCCCTCTGTCGTCACCGGGCATTGAGGGCTCAGAGGTGTGAGCAGACTAGCAGCGTGCTGGGCGGGATCACTGGTTTCATTCTGTATTAATATGGTATATACATGTGCAGGCCTGTCTCTCCCCAGGTCATCACATATTAGCCATACTCCCTGCTGCCCCGATGCTGTGCCCCCTCCCGTCCTCTGCCAGTAGTGGCACATGGCTGACTGCGCTCTATGATTGGAGCATGGACTGGTACATTGCACTGCCTGTCTAGCCTGGTGCTGCATTGCACAGAAGATCAGTGTTGTATGTCCATTAAGCGTGCTACTGGGTGCATGACATCCCTGTCCCCAGGGTGCTGGCTGGGGAGACAGAAGGGGCTGGCTGGGGAGACAGAAAGGGGGTTGGCTGGAGAGACAGAAATGGGGCTGGCTGGGGAGACAGAGGGGAGCTGGCTGGGGAGACAGGAGGGGAGCTGGCTGGGGAGATAGGAGGGAAGCTTGCTGGGGAGACAGAAGGGGAGCTGGCTGGGGAGACAGAAGGGGAGCTGGCTAGGGAGAGACAGAAAGGGGGCTGGCTGAAGAGACAGAAAGGGGGCTGGCTAGAGAGACAGAAAGGGTGCTCGCTGGGGAGACAGAAGGGGGCTGGCTGGGGAGACAGAAAGGGGGCTGGCTGGAGAGACAGAAAGGGGGCTGGCTAGGGAGACAGAAAGAGGGCTGGCTGGGGAGACAGAAGGGGGCTGGCTAGGGAGACAGAAAGGGAGCTGGCTGGAGAGACAGAAATGGGGCTGGCTGGGGAGACAGAGGGGAGCTGGCTGGGGAGACAGGAGGGGAGCTGGCTGGGGAGATAGGAGGGAAGCTTGCTGGGGAGACAGAAGGGGAGCTGGCTGGGGAGACAGAAGGGGAGCTGGCTAGGGAGAGACAGAAAGGGGGCTGGCTGAAGAGACAGAAAGGGGGCTGGCTAGGGAGACAGAAAGGGTGCTCGCTGGGGAGACAGAAGGGGGCTGGCTGGGGAGACAGAAAGGGGGCTGGCTGGAGAGACAGGAGGGGGGCTGGCTAGGGAGACAGAAAGAGGGCTGGCTGGGGAGACAGAAGGGGGCTGGCTGGGGAGACAGAAAGGGAGCTGGCTGAAGAGACAGAAAGGGGGCTGGCTAGGGAGGCAGAAAGAGGGCTGGCTAGGGAGACAGAAAGAGGGCTGGCTGGGAAGACAGAAGGGGGCTGGCTGGGGAGACAGAAAGGGGGCTGGCTGGAGAGACAGAAAGGGGGTGGCTGGGGAGACAGAAGGGGGCTGGCTGGGGAGACAGAAGGGGAGCTGGTTGGGGAGACAGAAGGGGAGCTGGCTGGGGAGACAGGAGGGGAGCTGGCTGGGGAGACAGAAGGGGGCTGGCTGGGGAGACAGAAAGGGGGCTGGCTGGGGAGACAGAAAGGGGAGCTGGCTGGAGAGACAGAAGGAGAGCTCTCTGGAAAGACAGAAGGAGGCCGGCTGGGGAGACAGAAAGGGTGCTGGCTGGAGAGACAGAAAGGGGGGCTGGCTGGGGAGACAGAAAGGGAGCTGTCTGGGGAGACAGAAGGGGAGCTGGTTGGGGAGACAGAAGGGGAGCTGGCTGGGGAGATAGGAGGGGAGCTGGCTGGGGAGACAGAAGGGGGCTGGCTGGGGAGACAGAAAGGGGGCTGGCTGGGGAGACAGAAAGGGGAGCTGGCTGGGGAGACAGAAGGAGAGCTCTCTGGAAAGACAGAAGGAGGCTGGCTAGGGAGACAGAAAGGGTGCTGGCTGGAGAGACAGAAAGAGGGCTGGCTGGGGAGACAGAAGGGGGCTGGCTGGGGAGACAGAAAGGGAGCTGGCTGAAGAGACAGAAAGGGGGCTGGCTAGGGAGACAGAAAGAGGGCTGGCTGGGAAGACAGAAGGGGTCTGGCTGGGGAGACAGAAAGGGGGCTGGCTGGAGAGACAGAAAGGGGGTGGCTGGGGAGACAGAAGGGGGCTGGCTGGGGAGACAGAAGGGGAGCTGGTTGGGGAGACAGAAGGGGAGCTGGCTGGGGAGACAGGAGGGGAGCTGGCTGGGGAGACAGAAGGGGGCTGGCTGGGGAGACAGAAAGGGGGCTGGCTGGGGAGACAGAAAGGGGAGCTGGCTGGAGAGACAGAAGGAGAGCTCTCTGGAAAGACAGAAGGAGGCTGGCTGGGGAGACAGAAAGGGTGCTGGCTGGAGAGACTGAAAGGGGGGCTGGCTGGGGAGACAGAAAGGGAGCTGTCTGGGGAGACAGAAGGGGAGCTGGTTGGGGAGACAGAAGGGGAGCTGGCTGGGGAGATAGGAGGGGAGCTGGCTGGGGAGACAGAAGGGGGCTGGCTGGGGAGACAGAAAGGGGGCTGGCTGGGGAGACAGAAAGGGGAGCTGGCTGGGGAGACAGAAGGAGAGCTCTCTGGAGAGACAGAAGGAGGCTGGCTAGGGAGACAGAAAGGGTGCTGGCTGGAGAGACAGAAAGGGGGGCTGGCTGGGGAGACAGAAAGGGGGCTGGCTGGAGAGTCAGAAAGGGGGCTGGCTGGGGAGACAGAAAGGGGGCTGGCTGGAGAGACAGAAAGGGGGGCTGGCTGGGGAGACAGATAGGGGGCTGGCTGGAGAGACAGAGGGGGGGGCTTGCTGGGGAGACAGATAGGGGGCTGGCTGGGGAGACAGAAGGGGGCTGGCTGGGGAGACAGAAGGGAGCTGGCTGGGGAGACAGAAGGGTGCTGGCTGGAGAGACAGAAGGGGGCTGGCTGGGGAGACAGAAGGGGGCTGGCTGGGGGGATAGAAGGGGGCTTGCTGGGGGGATAGAAGGGGGCTTGCTGGGGAGACAGAAAGGAGCTTGCTGGAGAGACAGAAGGGGAGCTGGCTGGGGAGACAGATATGGGGCAGGCTGGAGACAGAAGGGTGCTGGCTGGGGAGACAGAAGGGTGCTGGCTGGAGAGACAGAAGGGGGCTGGCTGGGGAGACAGAAGGGAGCTGGCTGGGGAGACAGGAGGGGAGCTGGCTGGAGAGACAGAAGGGGAGCTGGCTGGGGAGACAGAAGGGGGCTGGCTGAGGAGACAGAAGGGGGCTGGCTGGGGAGACAGAAAGGGGGCTGGCTGGGGAGACAGAAGGGGGCTGGCTGGAGAGACAGAAGGGAGCTGGCTGGGGAGACAGAAGGGGAGCTGGCTGGGGAGGCAGAACGGGGCTGGCTGGAGAGACAGAAGGGGAGCTGGCTGGGGAGACAGAAGGGGAGCTTGCTGGGGAGACAGAAAGGGGGTGGCTGGAGAGACAGAAAGGGAGCTAGCTGGAGAGACAGAAGGGGAGCTGGCTGGAGAGACAGAAGGGAGCTGGCTGGGGAGACAGAAGGGGGCTGGCTGGGGAGACAGAAAGGGGGCGGGCTGGAGAGACAGAAAGGGGGTGGCTGGGGAGACAGAAGGGGGCTGGCTGGGGAGACAGAAGGGGAGCTGGCTGTGGAGACAGAAGGGGAGCTGGCTGGGGAGACAGAAGGGGAGCTGGCTGGGGAGACAGAAGGGGGCTGGCTGGAGAGACAGGAGGGGGGCTGGCTGGGGAGACAGAAAGGGGGCTGGCTGGGGAGACAGAAAGGGGGCTGGCTGGGGAGACAGAAGGGGAGCTGGCTGGGAAGACAGAAGGGGGCTGGCTGGAGAGACAGGAGGGGGGCTGGCTGGGGAGACAGAAAGGGGGCTGGCTGGGGATACAGAAGGGGAGCTGGCTGGGGAGACAGAAGGGAGCTGGCTGGGGAGACAGAAGGGGAGCTGGCTGGGGAGGCAGAACGGGGCTGGCTGGAGAGACAGAAGGGGAGCTGGCTGGGGAGACAGAAGGGGAGCTGGCTGGGGAGGCAGAACGGGGCTGGCTGGAGAGACAGAAGGGGAGCTGGCTTGGGAGACAGAAGGGGGCTGGCTGGGGAGACAGAAGGGGGCTGGCTGGAGAGACAGAAGGGGGCTGGCTGGAGAGACAGAAGGGGGCTGGCTGGGGAGGCAGAAAGGGGGCTGGCTGGAGAGACAGAAGGGGGCTGGATGGAGAGACAGAAGGGGGCTGGCTGGAGAGACAGGAGGGGGGCTGGCTGGAGAGACAGAAGGGAGCTGGCTGGGGAGACAGAAGGGGAGCTGGCTGGGGAGGCAGAACGGGGGTGGCTGGAGAGGCAGAAAGGGAGCTGGCTGGAGAGACAGAAGGGGAGCTGGCTGGAGAGACAGAAGGGAGCTGGCTGGGGAGACAGAAGGGGGCTGGCTGGGGAGACAGAAAGGGGGCTGGCTGGAGATACAGAAAGGGGGTGGCTGGGGAGACAGAAGGGGGCTGGCTGGGGAGACAGAAGGGGGCTGGCTGGGGAGACAGAAGGGGAGCTGGCTGGGGAGACAGAAGGGGAGCTGGCTGGGGAGACAGAAGGGGAGAGCTGGCTGAAGAGACAGAAGGGGAGCTGGCTGGGGAGACAGAAGGGGAGCTGGCTGGGGAGACAGAAAGGGGGCTGGCTGGAGAGACAGAAAGGGGGTGGCTGTGGAGACAGAAGGGGGCTGGCTGGGGAGACAGAAGGGAGCTGGCTGGGGAGACAGAAGGGGGCTGGCTGGGGAGACAGAAAGGGGGCTGGCTGGAGAGACAGAAAGGGGGTGGCTGGGGAGACAGAAGGGGGCTGGCTGAGGAGACAGAAGGGGAGCTGGCTGGGGAGACAGAAGGGGAGCTGGCTGGGGAGACAGAAGGGGAGAGCTGGCTGAAGAGACAGAAGGGGAGCTGGCTGGGGAGACAGAAGGGGGCTGGCTGGAGAGACAGAAGGGGGCTGGCTGGAGAGACAGAAGGGGAGCTGGCTGGGGAGACAGAAGGGGGCTGGCTGGAGAGACAGAAGGGGAGCTGGCTGGGGAGACAGAAGGGGCTGGCTGGGGAGACAGAAGGGGGCTGGCTGGATAGACAGAAGGGGGCTGGCTGGAGAGACAGAAGGGGGCTGGCTGGGGAGACAGAAAGGGGGCTGGCTGGGGAGACAGAACGGGGCTGGCTGGAGAGACAGAAGGGGGCTGGCTGGAGAGACAGAAGGGGGCTGGCTGGGGAGACAGAAGGGGGCTGGCTGGATAGACAGAAGGGGGCTAGCTGGAGAGACAGAAGGGGGCTGGCTGGGGAGACAGAAAGGGGGCTTGCTGGGGAGACAGAACGGGGCTGGCTGGAGAGACAGAAGGGGGCTGGCTGGGGAGACAGAAAGGGGGCTGGCTGGGGAGGCAGAAAGGGGGGTGGCTGGAGAGACAGAAGGGGGCTGGCTGGGGAGACAGAAGGGGGCTGGCTGGAGAGACAGAAGGGGGCTGGCTGGGGAGACAGAAGGGGGCTGGCTGGGGAGACAGAAAGGGGGCTGGCTGGGGAGGCAGAAAGGGGAGCTGGCTGGGGAGACAGAAAGGTGAGCTGGCTACAGAGACAGAAGGGGAGCTGGCTGGGGAGACAGAAGGGGAGCTGGCTGGGGAGACAGTAGGGGAGCTGGCTGGGGAGACAGAAGGGGAGCTGGCCGGGGAGACAGAACGGGAGCTGGCCGGAGAGACAGAAGGGGAGCTGGCTGGGGAGACAGAAGGGGAGCTGGCTGGGGAGACAGAAGGGGGCTGGCTGGGGAGACAGAAGGGGGCTGGCTGGAGAGACAGAAGGGGGCTGGCTGGGGAGACAGAAGGGGGCTGGCTGGAGAGACAGAAGGGGGGCTGGCTGGGGAGACAGAAGGGGGCTGGCTGGAGAGACAGAAGCGGGCTGGCTGGGGAGACAGAAGGGGGCAGATGTGCGTATTGGGAGAAGCACGGGATAGTCATATTGGTGAGAACTAAGGCATTGTCAGTGTGAAATCTGCTCCTCAGACTTTGGGGGGTATTTAACATATCATGGAGGGAGACAAAGTGGAGAGAGATAAAGTACAAACCAATCAGCTCCATTCATTTTTCAAATACAGCCTGTAACATGGCAGTCAGAAGCGTACTGACCGTTACTTTATCTCTCTCCAAGATTTAGCACACCTCTATCCCCCCCCCCCTTCCTTTTTTTTATCAATAAAAGTGGCCTTATCTCCAGTCCCAGTGGTGGTCTGACAAGGGTCAGGGAATCTCCTCAGCGGTGGCCCCTCCTCCTGCTGCAGAGCGGATTCCATCTCTTGATGCCTGGCCAGGAGGATAAAGACGATATTTCCACAAAGTGAAAAAGTCAATATTTACTCGTTTCCGTGCGCACAAATCTCGTTAGTTCTGCAAATGAAAAAATGTGAATCCCAGGGAGCAATGTGAGGTAAAAGGGCGAGTTCCCAGTCTGCTGTGGGTGGGAGGAGAGCGAAGCGCAGATTATAGCGGACAGGGTCCTCACATAAACCTGGAGAACACTTCATAATGGCAGAGCTAACGTCCCAAGTGACCTGTCCCTCATCACCTGTTCCCTCACTGCAGTAACAGCAGCACCGGGGAGATTTACTAAGGGGCACATTTTTGTTTTACTATTTTCTTTATTCAAAATCATCGATACTGAGCTTCAGGGGCTTTCACGCCATGTACTAACATGGGATTCATAAATGATAGTACATGTGTGTGCTTACTGTAGCTTCATAAACACAACATCGATTTACAGTGATTTCCATCGATTGTAGATCTACCTTTAGTAAATACACCAAACGGAATAGAACAATAACTGGTTGTAGTCATTATATGTGGTACTCAATGAATGTATCTATCTCCTTTCTCTCTCTACTCTCTCTCTTCTCTCTCTCTTTCTGCTCTCTTCCATCCCTCTCTACTCTCTCTCTCTCTCTCTTCTCTCTCTCTTTCTGCTCTCTTCCATCCCTCTCTACTCTCTCTTTCTTCTCTCTCTCTTCCATCTATTTTTACTCTCTCTTCCATCTCTCTACTCTCTCTTTCTTCTCTCTCTTCCATCTTTCTTTACTCTCTCTCTTCCATCTCTCTCTACTCTTTCTTCCATCCCTCTCTACTCTCTTTCTTCTCTCTCTTCCATCCCTCTCTACTCTCTCTCTCTCTCCTCTCTACCATCCCTCTCTACTCTCTCTTTCTTCTCTCTTCCATCTCTCTTTACTCTCTATCTACTCTCTCTCTTCCATCCCTCTCTACTCTCTCTCTTTCTTTCTATTCCATCCCTCTCTACTCTCTCTTTCTTCTCTCTCTTCCATCTCTCTTTACTCTCTCTTTCTTCTCTCTTCCATCTCTCTCTCTACTCTCTCTTCCATCTCTCTCTACTCTCTATCTACTCTCTCTCTTACATCCCTCTCTACTCTCTCTCTTTCTTTCTATTCCATCCCTCTCTACTCTCTCTTTCTTCTTTCTCTACTCTCTCTTTCTTCTCTCTCTTCCATCCCTCTCTACTCTCCCTTCCATCTCTCTTCACTCTCTATCTACTCTCTCTCTTCCATTCCTCTCTACTCTCTCTTCCATCTCTTTACTCTCTATCTACTCTCTCTCTTACATCTCTCTCTACTCTCTCTCTTCCATCTCTCTCTACTCTCTCTCTTCCATCTCTCTCTACTCTCTCTCTTCCATCTCTCTCTATACTCTCTCTTTCTTCTCTCTATTCCATCCCTGTCTAATCTCTCTTTCTGCTCTCTTCCATATCTCTTCCATCTCTCTTTATTCTCTCTAGATCTCTCTCTTCCTCTCCCCATCTCTCTCTTTCTCCCTTCCTCTCTCTTTCTCTCCCTCTCTCTTCCTTCCTCTCCCCCACCTCTCTCTCTCTTTATCTCCCCTCTCTCTACCTCTCCCCCTCCCTGTATTAATAAATGTACAAGCAGAAGAAGCCTCTAATTCCAGCGCCAATTGTCTGAAATATATTCTGTTTACCAGGGAATATTCTGGAAATGATTTGTGAAATGAATATGTTGCTATCAGTAGGAAAACATGCAATCTCTGTCTCCGGGACCTGTGGCAGCGATGGTGCTATTACTGGGGGGGTTTCCTTACTCTGCTGCTGCTGATTACTTAGGACGCGGGAGCCTCATATTCCCAGAGAAAATGAGTCGTCTCCCTTCTCTACGTCCTGTATGATTTCTTCTATATGATACAGACTAAAAACAATTACTTCTAGATGACTTTAATCTCACCGTTGTCCCTGACATCACTAACACTGGAGCGACAGATCTGTGGGGCCGTATAAATAAACGATGATGGTATACCAATGGGATTCTGAAGTATATATATATATACAGAGAGCAGAGGATGCCTATAAGTACAATACACAAGGAAAACTATGGAGGGTCAGGACTGGACTCTGTCCATGGTGGTGCTTCTTATAATGAGCCTATAATTGCAGCTAACACTACGTTGTGGGGGTTACTAACACTTAGCTTCATCGTAGTATGATAGGCTGAGCCCTGACACAGATGGTACAGCAAAGGGACCTGTCAGGGAAGTCAGAGCTCTGTAATAATGCATTACTTTATTATTCCTGCATTACACAAGATGTGATAATTATTTCAGAGTCCTTATGCTGGAGATATATATGTCAGGATAGTATGACAGTGGTAGGGAAACAGGAGTCATAACACATTAGTAGCAGGTGTTACAGGAACATAGGATACACTCTGGTACAGCAGCAATGTGTAGAGGAACACATGATTGCACATTAGTAGCAGGTGTTACAGGAACATAGGATACACTGGTACAGCAGCAATGTGTAGAGGAACACATGATTGCACATTAGCAGCAGGTGTTACAGGAACATAGGATACACTGGTACAGCAGCAATGTGTAGAGGAACACATGATTGCACATTAGCAGCAGGTGTTACAGGAACATAGGATACACTGGTACAGCAGCAATGTGTAGAGGAACACATGATTGCACATTAGTAGCAGGTGTTACAGGAACATAGGATACACTGGTACAGCAGCAATGTGTAGAGGAACACATGATTGCACATTAGCAGCAGGTGTTACAGGAACATAGGATACACTGGTACAGCAGCAATGTGTAGAGGAACACATGATTGCACATTAGTAGCAGGTGTTACAGGAACATAGGATACACTGGTACAGCAGCAATGTGTAGAGGAACACATGATTGCACATTAGTAGCAGGTGTTACAGGAACACAGGATACACTGGTACAGCAGCAATGTGTAGAGGAACACATGATTGCACATTAGTAGCAGGTGTTACAGGAACATAGGATACACTGGTACAGCAGCAATGTGTAGAGGAACACATGATTGCACATTAGTAGCAGGTGTTACAGGAACATAGGATACACTCTGGTACAGCAGCAATGTGTAGAGGAACACATGATTGCACATTAGTAGCAGGTGTTACAGGAACATAGGATACACTGGTACAGCAGCAATGTGTAGAGGAACACATGATTGCACATTAGTAGCAGGTGTTACAGGAACATAGGATACTCTGGTACAGCAGCAATGTGTAGAGGAACACATGATTGCACATTAGTAGCAGGTGTTACAGGAACATAGGATACACTGGTACAGCAGCAATGTGTAGAGGAACACATGATTGCACATTAGTAGCAGGTGTTACAGGAACATAGGATACACTCTGGTACAGCAGCAATGTGTAGAGGAACACATGATTGCACATTAGTAGCAGGTGTTACAGGAACAGAGGATACACTGGTACAGCAGCAATGTGTAGAGGAACACATGATTGCACATTAGTAGCAGGTGTTACAGGAACATAGGATACACTGGTACAGCAGCAATGTGTAGAGGAACACATGATTGCACATTAGTAGCAGGTGTTACAGGAACATAGGATACACTGGTACAGCAGCAATGTGTAGAGGAACACATGATTGCACATTAGTAGCAGGTGTTACAGGAACAGAGGATACACTGGTACAGCAGCAATGTGTAGAGGAACACATGATTGTACATTAGTAGCAGGTGTTACAGGAACATAGGATACACTGGTACAGCAGCAATGTGTAGAGGAACACATGATTGCACATTAGTAGCAGGTGTTACAGGAACATAGGATACACTGGTACAGCAGCCATGTGTAGAGGAACACATGATTGTACATTAGTAGCAGGTGTTACAGGAACATAGGATACACTCTGGTACAGCAGCAATGTGTAGAGGAACACATGATTGCACATTAGTAGCAGGTGTTACAGGAACATAGGATACACTGGTACAGCAGCAATGTGTAGAGGAACACATGATTGCACATTAGTAGCAGGTGTTACAGGAACATAGGATACACTGGTACAGCAGCCATGTGTAGAGGAACACATGATTGCACATTAGTAGCAGGTGTTACAGGAACATAGGATACACTCTGGTACAGCAGCAATGTGTAGAGGAACACATGATTGCACATTAGTAGCAGGTGTTACAGGAACATAGGATACACTGGTACAGCAGCAATGTGTAGAGGAACACATGATTGCACATTAGTAGCAGGTGTTACAGGAACATAGGATACACTGGTACAGCAGCAATGTGTAGAGGAACACATGATTGCACATTAGTAGCAGGTGTTACAGGAACAGAGGATACGCTGGTACAGCAGCAATGTGTAGAGGAACACATGATTGCACATTAGTAGCAGGTGTTACAGGAACATAGGATACACTCTGGTACAGCAGCAATGTGTAGAGGAACACATGATTGCACATTAGTAGCAGGTGTTACAGGAACATAGGATACACTCTGGTACAGCAGCAATGTGTAGAGGAACACATGATTGCACATTAGTAGCAGGTGTTACAGGAACATAGGATACTCTGGTACAGCAGCAATGTGTAGAGGAACACATGATTGTACATTAGTAGCAGGTGTTACAGGAACATAGGATACACTGGTACAGCAGCAATGTGTAGAGGAACACATGATTGCACATTAGTAGCAGGTGTTACAGGAACATAGGATACACTGGCACAGCAGCAATGTGTAGAGGAACACATGATTGTACATTAGTAGCAGGTGTTACAGGAACATAGGATACTCTGGTACAGCAGCAATGTGTAGAGGAACACATGATTGTACATTAGTAGCAGGTGTTACAGGAACATAGGATACACTGGTACAGCAGCAATGTGTAGAGGAACACATGATTGCACATTAGTAGCAGGTGTTACAGGAACATAGGATACACTCTGGTACAGCAGCAATGTGTAGAGGAACACATGATTGCACATTAGTAGCAGGTGTTACAGGAACATAGGATACTCTGGTACAGCAGCAATGTGTAGAGGAACATATGATTGCACATTAGTAGCAGGTGTTACAGGAACATAGGATACACTGGTACAGCAGCAATGTGTAGAGGAACACATGATTGCACATTAGTAGCAGGTGTTACAGGAACATAGGATACACTGGTACAGCAGCAATGTGTAGAGGAACACATGATTGCACATTAGTAGCAGGTGTTACAGGAACATAGGATACACTGGCACAGCAGCAATGTGTAGAGGAACACATGATTGTACATTAGTAGCAGGTGTTACAGGAACATAGGATACTCTGGTACAGCAGCAATGTGTAGAGGAACACATGATTGTACATTAGTAGCAGGTGTTACAGGAACATAGGATACACTGGTACAGCAGCAATGTGTAGAGGAACACATGATTGCACATTAGTAGCAGGTGTTACAGGAACATAGGATACACTCTGGTACAGCAGCAATGTGTAGAGGAACACATGATTGCACATTAGTAGCAGGTGTTACAGGAACATAGGATACTCTGGTACAGCAGCAATGTGTAGAGGAACATATGATTGCACATTAGTAGCAGGTGTTACAGGAACATAGGATACACTGGTACAGCAGCAATGTGTAGAGGAACATATGATTGCACATTAGTAGCAGGTGTTACAGGAACATAGGATACACTGGCACAGCAGCAATGTGTAGAGGAACACATGATTGTACATTAGTAGCAGGTGTTACAGGAACATAGGATACTCTGGTACAGCAGCAATGTGTAGAGGAACACATGATTGTACATTAGTAGCAGGTGTTACAGGAACATAGGATACACTGGTACAGCAGCAATGTGTAGAGGAACACATGATTGCACATTAGTAGCAGGTGTTACAGGAACATAGGATACACTCTGGTACAGCAGCAATGTGTAGAGGAACACATGATTGCACATTAGTAGCAGGTGTTACAGGAACATAGGATACTCTGGTACAGCAGCAATGTGTAGAGGAACATATGATTGCACATTAGTAGCAGGTGTTACAGGAACATAGGATACACTGGTACAGCAGCAATGTGTAGAGGAACACATAATTGCACATTAGCAGCAGGTATTACAGGAACATAGGATACACTGGTACAGCAGCAATGTGTAGAGGAACACATGATTGCACATTAGTAGCAGGTGTTACAGGAACATAGGATACACTGGTACAGCAGCAATGTGTAGAGGAACACATGATTGTACATTAGTAGCAGGTGTTACAGGAACATAGGATACACTGGTACAGCAGCAATGTGTAGAGGAACACATGATTGCACATTAGTAGCAGGTGTTACAGGAACATAGGATACACTCTGGTACAGCAGCAATGTGTAGAGGAACACATGATTGCACATTAGTAGCAGGTGTTACAGGAACATAGGATACTCTGGTACAGCAGCAATGTGTAGAGGAACATATGATTGCACATTAGTAGCAGGTGTTACAGGAACATAGGATACACTGGTACAGCAGCAATGTGTAGAGGAACATATGATTGCACATTAGTAGCAGGTGTTACAGGAACATAGGATACACTGGCACAGCAGCAATGTGTAGAGGAACACATGATTGTACATTAGTAGCAGGTGTTACAGGAACATAGGATACTCTGGTACAGCAGCAATGTGTAGAGGAACACATGATTGTACATTAGTAGCAGGTGTTACAGGAACATAGGATACACTGGTACAGCAGCAATGTGTAGAGGAACACATGATTGCACATTAGTAGCAGGTGTTACAGGAACATAGGATACACTCTGGTACAGCAGCAATGTGTAGAGGAACACATGATTGCACATTAGTAGCAGGTGTTACAGGAACATAGGATACACTGGTACAGCAGCAATGTGTAGAGGAACACATGATTGCACATTAGTAGCAGGTGTTACAGGAACATAGGATACACTGGTACAGCAGCAATGTGTAGAGGAACACATAATTGCACATTAGCAGCAGGTATTACAGGAACATAGGATACACTGGTACAGCAGCAATGTGTAGAGGAACACATGATTGCACATTAGTAGCAGGTGTTACAGGAACATAGGATACACTGGTACAGCAGCAATGTGTAGAGGAACACATGATTGTACATTAGTAGCAGGTGTTACAGGAACATAGGATACACTGGTACAGCAGCAATGTGTAGAGGAACACATGATTGCACATTAGTAGCAGGTGTTACAGGAACATAGGATACACTGGTACAGCAGCAATGTGTAGAGGAACACATGATTGCACATTAGTAGCAGGTGTTACAGGAACATAGGATACACTGGTACAGCAGCAATGTGTAGAGGAACACATGATTGCACATTAGTAGCAGGTGTTACAGGAACATAGGATACACTGGTACAGCAGCAATGTGTAGAGGAACACATGATTGCACATTAGTAGCAGGTGTTACAGGAACACAGGATACACTGGTACAGCAGCAATGTGTAGAGGAACACATGATTGCACATTAGTAGCAGGTGTTACAGGAACATAGGATACACTGGTACAGCAGCAATGTGTAGAGGAACACATGATTGCACATTAGTAGCAGGTGTTACAGGAACATAGGATACACTGGTAAAGCAGCAATGTGTAGAGGAACACATGATTGCACATTAGTAGCAGGTGTTACAGGAACATAGGATACACTGGTACAGCAGCAATGTGTAGAGGAACACATGATTGCACATTAGTAGCAGGTGTTACAGGAACATAGGATACACTCTGGTACAGCAGCAATGTGTAGAGGAACACATGATTGCACATTAGTAGCAGGTGTTACAGGAACATAGGATACACTGGTACAGCAGCAATGTGTAGAGGAACACATGATTGCACATTAGCAGCAGGTGTTACAGGAACATAGGATACACTGGTACAGCAGCAATGTGTAGAGGAACACATGATTGCACATTAGTAGCAGGTGTTACAGGAACATAGGATACACTGGTACAGCAGCAATGTGTAGAGGAACACATGATTGCACATTAGCAGCAGGTGTTACAGGAACATAGGATACACTGGTACAGCAGCAATGTGTAGAGGAACACATGATTGCACATTAGTAGCAGGTGTTACAGGAACATAGGATACACTGGTACAGCAGCAATGTGTAGAGGAACACATGATTGCACATTAGTAGCAGGTGTTACAGGAACATAGGATACACTCTGGTACAGCAGCAATGTGTAGAGGAACACATGATTGCACATTAGTAGCAGGTGTTACAGGAACATAGGATACACTGGTACAGCAGCAATGTGTAGAGGAACACATGATTGCACATTAGTAGCAGGTGTTACAGGAACATAGGATACACTGGTACAGCAGCAATGTGTAGAGGAACACATGATTGCACATTAGTAGCAGGTGTTACAGGAACATAGGATACACTCTGGTACAGCAGCAATGTGTAGAGGAACACATGATTGCACATTAGTAGCAGGTGTTACAGGAACATAGGATACACTGGTACAGCAGCAATGTGTAGAGGATCACATGATTGCACATTAGTAGCAGGTGTTACAGGAACATAGGATACACTGGTACAGCAGCAATGTGTAGAGGAACACATGATTGCACATTAGTAGCAGGTGTTACAGGAACATAGGATACTCTGGTACAGCAGCAATGTGTAGAGGAACACATGATTGCACATTAGTAGCAGGTGTTACAGGAACATAGGATACACTGGTACAGCAGCAATGTGTAGAGGAACACATGATTGCACATTAGTAGCAGGTGTTACAGGAACATAGGATACACTGGTACAGCAGCAATGTGTAGAGGAACACATGATTGCACATTAGTAGCAGGTGTTACAGGAACATAGGATACACTGGTACAGCAGCAATGTGTAGAGGAACACATGATTGTACATTAGTAGCAGGTGTTACAGGAACATAGGATACACTGGTATAGCAGCAATGTGTAGAGGAACACATGATTGCACATTAGTAGCAGGTGTTACAGGAACATAGGATACTCTGGTATAGCAGCAATGTGTAGAGGAACACATGATTGCACATTAGTAGCAGGTGTTACAGGAACATAGGATACACTGGTACAGCAGCAATGTGTAGAGGAACACATGATTGTACATTAGTAGCAGGTGTTACAGGAACATAGGATACTCTGGTACAGCAGCAATGTGTAGAGGAACACATGATTGCACATTAGTAGCAGGTGTTACAGGAACATAGGATACACTGGTACAGCAGCAATGTGTAGAGGAACACATGATTGCACATTAGCAGCAGGTGTTACAGGAACACAGGATACACTGGTACAGCAGCAATGTGTAGAGGAACACATGATTGCACATTAGTAGCAGGTGTTACAGGAACATAGGATACACTGGTACAGCAGCAATGTGTAGAGGAACACATGATTGCACATTAGTAGCAGGTGTTACAGGAACACAGGATACACTGGTACAGCAGCAATGTGTAGAGGAACACATGATTGCACATTAGTAGCAGGTGTTACAGGAACATAGGATACACTGGTACAGCAGCAATGTGTAGAGGAACACATGATTGCACATTAGTAGCAGGTGTTACAGGAACATAGGATACACTGGTAAAGCAGCAATGTGTAGAGGAACACATGATTGCACATTAGTAGCAGGTGTTACAGGAACATAGGATACACTGGTACAGCAGCAATGTGTAGAGGAACACATGATTGCACATTAGTAGCAGGTGTTACAGGAACATAGGATACACTGGTACAGCAGCAATGTGTAGAGGAACACATGATTGCACATTAGCAGCAGGTGTTACAGGAACATAGGATACACTGGTACAGCAGCAATGTGTAGAGGAACACATGATTGCACATTAGTAGCAGGTGTTACAGGAACATAGGATACACTGGTACAGCAGCAATGTGTAGAGGAACACATGATTGCACATTAGTAGCAGGTGTTACAGGAACATAGGATACACTGGTACAGCAGCAATGTGTAGAGGAACACATGATTGCACATTAGTAGCAGGTGTTACAGGAACATAGGATACACTGGTACAGCAGCAATGTGTAGAGGAACACATGATTGCACATTAGTAGCAGGTGTTACAGGAACATAGGATACACTGGTACAGCAGCAATGTGTAGAGGAACACATGATTGCACATTAGTAGCAGGTGTTACAGGAACATAGGATACACTCTGGTACAGCAGCAATGTGTAGAGGAACACATGATTGCACATTAGTAGCAGGTGTTACAGGAACATAGGATACACTGGTACAGCAGCAATGTGTAGAGGAACACATGATTGCACATTAGTAGCAGGTGTTACAGGAACATAGGATACACTGGTACAGCAGCAATGTGTAGAGGAACACATGATTGCACATTAGTAGCAGGTGTTACAGGAACATAGGATACACTGGTACAGCAGCAATGTGTAGAGGAACACATGATTGTACATTAGTAGCAGGTGTTACAGGAACATAGGATACACTGGTACAGCAGCAATGTGTAGAGGAACACATGATTGCACATTAGTAGCAGGTGTTACAGGAACATAGGATACTCTGGTACAGCAGCAATGTGTAGAGGAACATGATTGCACATTAGTAGCAGGTGTTACAGGAACATAGTATATGCTCTGGCACAGCAGCAATGTGTAGAGGAACACATGATTGCACATTAGTAGCAGGTGTTGCAGGAACATAGGATACACTGGTACAGCAGCAATGTGTAGAGGAACACATGATTGCACATTAGTAGCAGGTGTTACAGGAACATAGGATACACTGGTACAGCAGCAATGTGTAGAGGAACACATGATTGCACATTAGTAGCAGGTGTTACAGGAACATAGGATACACTCTGGTACAGCAGCAATGTGTAGAGGAACACATGATTGCACATTAGTAGCAGGTGTTACAGGAACATAGGATACACTGGTATAGCAGCAATGTGTAGAGGAACACATGATTGCACATTAGTAGCAGGTGTTACAGGAACATAGGATACACTGGTACAGCAGCAATGTGTAGAGGAACACATGATTGCACATTAGTAGCAGGTGTTACAGGAACATAGGATACACTGGTATAGCAGCAATGTGTAGAGGAACACATGATTGCACATTAGTAGCAGGTGTTACAGGAACATAGGATACGCTGGTACAGCAGCAATGTGTAGAGGAACACATGATTGTACATTAGTAGCAGGTGTTACAGGAACATAGGATACACTGGTACAGCAGCAATGTGTAGAGGAACACATGATTGCACATTAGTAGCAGGTGTTACAGGAACATAGGATACACTGGTACAGCAGCAATGTGTAGAGGAACACATGATTGCACATTAGTAGCAGGTGTTACAGGAACATAGGATACACTGGTACAGCAGCAATGTGTAGAGGAACACATGATTGCACATTAGTAGCAGGTGTTACAGGAACATAGGATACACTGGTACAGCAGCAATGTGTAGAGGAACACATGATTGTACATTAGTAGCAGGTGTTACAGGAACATAGGATACACTGGTACAGCAGCAATGTGTAGAGGAACACATGATTGCACATTAGTAGCAGGTGTTACAGGAACATAGGATACACTGGTACAGCAGCAATGTGTAGAGGAACACATGATTGCACATTAGTAGCAGGTGTTACAGGAACATAGGATACTCTGGTACAGCAGCAATGTGTAGAGGAACACATGATTGCACATTAGTAGCAGGTGTTACAGGAACATAGGATACACTGGTACAGCAGCAATGTGTAGAGGAACACATGATTGCACATTAGTAGCAGGTGTTACAGGAACATAGGATACACTGGTACAGCAGCAATGTGTAGAGGAACACATGATTGCACATTAGCAGCAGGTGTTACAGGTACATAGGATACACTGGTACAGCAGCAATGTGTAGAGGAACACATGATTGCACATTAGCAGCAGGTGTTACAGGAACATAGGATACACTGGTACAGCAGCAATGTGTAGAGGAACACATGATTGCACATTAGTAGCAGGTGTTACAGGAACATAGGATACACTGGTACAGCAGCAATGTGTAGAGGAACACATGATTGCACATTAGTAGCAGGTGTTACAGGAACATAGGATACGCTCTGGTACAGCAGCAATGTGTAGAGGAACACATGATTGCACATTAGTAGCAGGTGTTACAGGAACATAGGATACACTGGTACAGCAGCAATGTGTAGAGGAACACATGATTGCACATTAGTAGCAGGTGTTACAGGAACATAGGATACACTGGTACAGCAGCAATGTGTAGAGGAACACATGATTGCACATTAGTAGCAGGTGTTACAGGAACATAGGATACACTGGTACAGCAGCAATGTGTAGAGGAACACATGATTGTACATTAGTAGCAGGTGTTACAGGAACATAGGATACACTGGTACAGCAGCAATGTGTAGAGGAACACATGATTGCACATTAGTAGCAGGTGTTACAGGAACATAGGATACACTGGTACAGCAGCAATGTGTAGAGGAACACATGATTGCACATTAGTAGCAGGTGTTACAGGAACATAGGATACACTCTGGTACAGCAGCAATGTGTAGAGGAACACATGATTGCACATTAGTAGCAGGTGTTACAGGAACATAGGATACACTGGTACAGCAGCAATGTGTAGAGGAACACACACAGACATCTCAGTATAACACACAGGCATCTCAATATAATACACAGGTATCTCAGTAAAACACGCAGGCATCTCAGTATAACACAGGCATCTCAGTATAACACACAGACATCTCAGTATAACACACAGGCATCTCAATATAATACACAGGTATCTCAGTAAAACACGCAGGCATCTCAGTATAACACAGGCATCTCAGTATAATACACAGGCATCTCAGTATAACACACAGGCATCTCAGTATAACTCACAGACATCTCAGTATAATACACAGGCATCTCAGTATAACACACAGGCATCTCAGTATAACACACAGGCATCTCAGTATAACTCACAGACATCTCAGTATAATACACAGGCATCTCAGTATAACACACAGACATCTCAGTATAACACACAGACATCTCAGTATAACAAACAGACATCTCAGTATAATACACACACATCTCAGTATAACACACAGACATCTCAGTATAACACACAGGCATCTCAGTATAACACACAGACATCTCAGTATAACACACAGACATCTCAGTATAATACACAGGCATCTCAGTATAACACACAGACATCTCAGTATAATACACAGGCATCTCAGTATAACACACAGGCATCTCAGTATAACTCACAGACATCTCAGTATAATACACAGGCATCTCAGTATAACACACAGACATCTCAGTATAACACACAGGCATCTCAGTATAACACACAGACATCTCAGTATAACACACAGACATCTCAGTATAATACACACACATCTCAGTATAACACACAGACATCTCAGTATAACACACAGGCATCTCAGTATAACACACAGACATCTCAGTATAACACATACACAGACATCTCAGTATAACACACAGACATCTCAGTATAACACACAGACATCTCAGTATAACACACAGACATCTCAGTATAACACGCAGGCATCTCAGTATAACACACAGTCATCTCAGTATAACACACAGGTATCTCAGTATAACACGCAGACATCTCAGTATAATACACAGACATCTCAGTATAACACACAGACATCTCAGTATAACACACAGGCATCTCAGTATAATACACAGACATCTCAGTATAATACACAGACATCTCAGTATAACACGCAGGCATCTCAGTATAACACGCAGGCATCTCAGTATAACACGCAGGCATCTCAGTATAACACGCAGGCATCTCAGTATAACACACAGTCATCTCAGTATAACACGCAGGCATCTCAGTATAACACACAGGCATCTCAGTATAACACGCAGACATCTCAGTATAACACACAGACATCTCAGTATAACACGCAGACATCTCAGTATAATACACAGGCATCTCAGTATAACACACAGACATCTCAGTATAATACACAGACATCTCAGTATAACACACAGGCATCTCAGTATAACACACTGACATCTCAGTATAATACACAGGCATCTCAGTATAACACGCAGACATCTCAGTATAACACACAGACATCTCAGTATAACACACAGGCATCTCAGTATAACACACAGTCATCTCAGTATAACACACGGGCATCTCAGTATAACACGCAGACATCTCAGTATAACACGCAGGCATCTCAGTATAACACACAGACATCTCAGTATAACACGCAGGCATCTCAGTATAACACACAGACATCTCAGTATAACACACAGACATCTCAGTATAACACGCAGACATCTCAGTATAATACACAGGCATCTCAGCATAATACACAGACATCTCAGTATAACACGCAGGCATCTCAGTATAACACGCAGGCATCTCAGTATAACACACAGACATCTCAGTATAATACACAGGCATCTCAGTATAATACACAGGCATCTCAGTATAACACACAGACATCTCAGTATAATACACAGGCATCTCAGTATAACACACAGGCATCTCAGTATAACTCACAGACATCTCAGTATAATACACAGGCATCTCAGTATAACACACAGACATCTCAGTATAACACACAGGCATCTCAGTATAACACACAGACATCTCAGTATAACACACAGACATCTCAGTATAATACACACACATCTCAGTATAACACACAGACATCTCAGTATAACACACAGGCATCTCAGTATAACACACAGACATCTCAGTATAACACACAGACATCTCAGTATAACACACAGACATCTCAGTATAACACACAGGCATCTCAGTATAACACACAGACATCTCAGTATAACACACAGACATCTCAGTATAATACACACACATCTCAGTATAACACACAGACATCTCAGTATAACACACAGGCATCTCAGTATAACACACAGACATCTCAGTATAACACACAGGCATCTCAGTATAACACACAGACATCTCAGTATAACACACAGACATCTCAGTATAACACACAGACATCTCAGTATAATACACAGGCATCTCAGTATAACACACAGACATCTCAGTATAACACACAGTCATCTCAGTATAACACACGGGCATCTCAGTATAACACGCAGACATCTCAGTATAACACGCAGGCATCTCAGTATAACACACAGACATCTCAGTATAACACGCAGGCATCTCAGTATAACACACAGACATCTCAGTATAACACACAGACATCTCAGTATAACACGCAGACATCTCAGTATAATACACAGGCATCTCAGCATAATACACAGACATCTCAGTATAACACGCAGGCATCTCAGTATAACACGCAGGCATCTCAGTATAATACACAGGCATCTCAGTATAACACGCAGGCATCTCAGTATAACACACAGACATCTCAGTATAACACACAGACATCTCAGTATAACACACAGACATCTCAGTATAACACGCAGGCATCTCAGTATAACACGCAGGCATCTCAGTATAATACACAGACATCTCAGTATAACACGCAGGCATCTCAGTATAACACGCAGGCATCTCAGTATAATACACAGACATCTCAGTATAACACGCAGGTATCTCAGTATAACACACAGACATCTCAGTATAACACGCAGGCATCTCAGTATAATACACAGGCATCTCAGTATAACACACAGACATCTCAGTATAATACACAGGCATCTCAGTATAACACACAGGCATCTCAGTATAACTCACAGACATCTCAGTATAATACACAGGCATCTCAGTATAACACACAGACATCTCAGTATAACACACAGGCATCTCAGTATAACACACAGACATCTCAGTATAACACACAGACATCTCAGTATAATACACACACATCTCAGTATAACACACAGACATCTCAGTATAACACACAGGCATCTCAGTATAACACACAGACATCTCAGTATAACACACAGACATCTCAGTATAACACACAGACATCTCAGTATAACACACAGGCATCTCAGTATAACACACAGACATCTCAGTATAACACACAGACATCTCAGTATAATACACACACATCTCAGTATAACACACAGACATCTCAGTATAACACACAGGCATCTCAGTATAACACACAGACATCTCAGTATAACACACAGGCATCTCAGTATAACACACAGACATCTCAGTATAACACACAGACATCTCAGTATAACACACAGACATCTCAGTATAATACACAGGCATCTCAGTATAACACACAGACATCTCAGTATAACACACAGGCATCTCAGTATAACACACAGACATCTCAGTATAACACACAGACATCTCAGTATAATACACAGGCATCTCAGTATAACACACAGACATCTCAGTATAATACACAGGCATCTCAGTATAACACACAGGCATCTCAGTATAACTCACAGACATCTCAGTATAATACACAGGCATCTCAGTATAACACACAGACATCTCAGTATAACACACAGGCATCTCAGTATAACACACAGACATCTCAGTATAACACACAGACATCTCAGTATAATACACACACATCTCAGTATAACACACAGACATCTCAGTATAACACACAGGCATCTCAGTATAACACACAGACATCTCAGTATAACACACAGACATCTCAGTATAACACACAGACATCTCAGTATAACACACAGGCATCTCAGTATAACACACAGACATCTCAGTATAACACACAGACATCTCAGTATAATACACACACATCTCAGTATAACACACAGACATCTCAGTATAACACACAGGCATCTCAGTATAACACACAGACATCTCAGTATAATACACAGACATCTCAGTATAACACACAGGCATCTCAGTATAACACACAGGCATCTCAGTATAACACGCAGACATCTCAGTATAATACACAGGCATCTCAGTATAACACACAGACATCTCAGTATAATACACAGGCATCTCAGTATAACACACAGACATCTCAGTATAACACACAGACATCTCAGTATAATATACAGGCATCTCAGTATAACACAGGCATCTCAGTATAACACAGGCATCTCAGTATAACACAGGCATCTCAGTATAATATACAGGCATCTCAGTATAACACAGGCATCTCAGTATAACACACAGACATCTCAGTATAATATACAGGCATCTCAGTATAACACAGGCATCTCAGTATAACACAGGCATCTCAGTATAACACAGGCATCTCAGTATAATACACAGGCATCTCAGTATAATATACAGGCATCTCAGTATAACACAGGCATCTCAGTATAACACACAGACATCTCAGTATAACACGCAGGCATCTCAGTATAACACGCAGGCATCTCAGTATAACACACAGACATCTCAGTATAATACACAGACATCTCAGTATAACACGCAGGCTTCTCAGTATAACACACAGACATCTCAGTATAACACGCAGGCATCTCAGTATAACACACAGACATCTCAGTATAACACACAGACATCTCAGTATAACACACAGGCATCTCAGTATAACACACAGACATCTCAGTATAACACACAGACATCTCAGTATAACACACAGGCATCTCAGTATAACACGCAGGCATCTCAGTATAACACACAGACATCTCAGTATAACACGCAGACATCTCAGTATAATACACAGACATCTCAGTATAACACACAGACATCTCAGTATAACACGCAGACATCTCAGTATAACACGCAGACATCTCAGTATAACACACAGGCATCTCAGTATAACACGCAGACGTCTCAGTATAACACACAGACATCTCAGTATAACACACAGGCATCTCAGTATAACACGCAGGCATCTCAGTATAACACACAGACATCTCAGTATAACACGCAGACATCTCAGTATAATACACAGACATCTCAGTATAACACACAGACATCTCAGTATAACACGCAGACATCTCAGTATAACACACAGGCATCTCAGCATAATACGCAGGCATCTCAGTATAATACACAGACATCTCAGTATAACACGCAGGCATCTCAGTATAACACACAGACATCTCAGTATAACACGCAGACATCTCAGTATAACACACAGGCATCTCAGTATAACACACAGGCATCTCAGTATAACACACAGTCATCTCAGTATAACACACAGGTATCTCAGTATAACACGCAGACATCTCAGTATAACACACAGGTATCTCAGTATAATACACAGACATCTCAGTATAACACGCAGGCATCTCAGTATAACACACAGACATCTCAGTATAACACGCAGACATCTCAGTATAACACACAGGCATCTCAGTATAACACGCAGGCATCTCAGTATAACACACAGTCATCTCAGTATAACACACAGGTATCTCAGTATAACACGCAGACATCTCAGTATAATACACAGACATCTCAGTATAACACACAGACATCTCAGTATAACACACAGGCATCTCAGTATAATACACAGACATCTCAGTATAATACACAGACATCTCAGTATAACACGCAGGCATCTCAGTATAACACGCAGGCATCTCAGTATAACACGCAGGCATCTCAGTATAACACGCAGGCATCTCAGTATAACACATAGTCATCTCAGTATAACACGCAGGCATCTCAGTATAACACACAGGCATCTCAGTATAACACGCAGACATCTCAGTATAACACACAGACATCTCAGTATAACACGCAGACATCTCAGTATAATACACAGGCATCTCAGTATAACACACAGACATCTCAGTATAATACACAGACATCTCAGTATAACACACAGGCATCTCAGTATAACACACTGACATCTCAGTATAATACACAGGCATCTCAGTATAACACGCAGACATCTCAGTATAACACACAGACATCTCAGTATAACACACAGGCATCTCAGTATAACACACAGTCATCTCAGTATAACACACGGGCATCTCAGTATAACACGCAGACATCTCAGTATAACACGCAGGCATCTCAGTATAACACACAGACATCTCAGTATAACACGCAGGCATCTCAGTATAACACACAGACATCTCAGTATAACACACAGACATCTCAGTATAACACGCAGACATCTCAGTATAATACACAGGCATCTCAGCATAATACACAGACATCTCAGTATAACACGCAGGCATCTCAGTATAACACGCAGGCATCTCAGTATAATACACAGGCATCTCAGTATAACACGCAGGCATCTCAGTATAACACACAGACATCTCAGTATAACACACAGACATCTCAGTATAACACACAGACATCTCAGTATAACACGCAGGCATCTCAGTATAACACGCAGGCATCTCAGTATAATACACAGACATCTCAGTATAACACGCAGGCATCTCAGTATAACACGCAGGCATCTCAGTATAATACACAGACATCTCAGTATAACACGCAGGTATCTCAGTATAACACACAGACATCTCAGTATAACACGCAGGCATCTCAGTATAACACACAGGCATCTCAGTATAACACACAGGTATCTCAGGATAACACGCAGGCATCACAGTATAACACACAGGCATCTCAGCATAACACGCAGGCATCTCAGTATAACACACAGACATCTCAGTATAACACACAGACATCTCAGTATAACACACAGGCATCTCAGTATAACACACAGGCATCTCAGTATAACACACAGACATCTCAGTATAATACACAGGCATCTCAGTATAACACACAGACATCTCAGTATAACATGCAGGCATCTCAGTATAACACACAGACATCTCAGTATAACACACAGACATCTCAGTATAATACACAGGCATCTCAGTATAACACACAGACATCTCAGTATAATACACAGACATCTCAGTATAACACGCAGACATCTCAGTATAATACACAGACATCTCAGTATAACACACAGACATCTCAGTATAATACACAGACATCTCAGTATAATACACAGACATCTCAGTATAACACGCAGACATCTCAGTATAATACACAGACATCTCAGTATAACACACAGACATCTCAGTATAATACACAGACATCTCAGTATAATACACAGACATCTCAGTATAACACGCAGACATCTCAGTATAATACACAGGCATCTCAGTATAACACGCAGACATCTCCGTATAATACACAGGCATCTCAGTATAACACGCAGACATCTCAGTATAACACACAGGTATCTCAGTACAACACACAGACATCTCAGTATAATACACAGGCATCTCAGTATAACACACAGACATCTCAGTATAACACACAGACATCTCAGTATAATACACAGACATCTCAGTATAACACGCAGACATCTCAGTATAACACACAGACATCTCAGTATAACACACAGACATCTCAGTATAATACACAGACATCTCAGTATAACACGCAGACATCTCAGTAAAATACACAGACATCTCAGTATAATACACAGGCATCTCAGTATAACACACAGACATCTCAGTATAACACACAGACATCTCAGTATAACACACAGACATCTCAGTATAACTCACAGACATCTCAGTATAACACGCAGACATCTCAGTATAACACACAGACATCTCAGCATAACACACAGACATCTCAGTATAACACACAGACATCTCAGTATAATACACAGGCATCTCAGTATAACACACAGACATCTCAGTATAATACACAGACATCTCAGTATAACACACAGGCATCTCAGTATAACACACAGACATCTCAGTATAATACACAGGCATCTCAGTATAACACGCAGACATCTCAGTATAACACACAGACATCTCAGTATAATACACAGGCATCTCAGTATAACACGCAGACATCTCAGTATAATACACAGACATCTCAGTATAACACGCAGACATCTCAGTAAAATACACAGACATCTCAGTATAATACACAGGCATCTCAGTATAACACACAGACATCTCAGTATAACACACAGACATCTCAGTATAACACACAGACATCTCAGTATAACTCACAGACATCTCAGTATAACACGCAGACATCTCAGTATAACACACAGACATCTCAGCATAACACACAGACATCTCAGTATAACACACAGACATCTCAGTATAATACACAGGCATCTCAGTATAACACACAGACATCTCAGTATAATACACAGACATCTCAGTATAACACACAGGCATCTCAGTATAACACACAGACATCTCAGTATAATACACAGGCATCTCAGTATAACACGCAGACATCTCAGTATAACACACAGACATCTCAGTATAATACACAGGCATCTCAGTATAACACGCAGACATCTCAGTATAATACACAGACATCTCAGTATAACACGCAGACATCTCAGTATAATACACAGACATCTCAGTATAACACACAGACATCTCAGTATAACACGCAGGCATCTCAGTATAACACGTAGACATCTCAGTATAATACACAGGCATCTCAGTATAACACACAGGCATCTCAGTATAACACACAGGCATCTCATTATAACACGCAGGCATCTCAGTATAACACACAGACATCTCAGTATAACACACAGGCATCTCAGTATAACACACAGGCATCTCAGCATAACACGCAGGCATCTCAGTATAACACGCAGGCATCTCAGTATAACACACAGACATCTCAGTATAACACACAGGCATCTCAGTATAACACACAGACATCTCAGTATAACACGCAGGCATCTCATTATAACACGCAGGCATCTCAGTATAACACACAGACATCTCAGTATAACACGCAGGCATCTCAGTATAACACACAGGCATCTCAGTATAACACGCAGACATCTCAGTATAACACACAGACATCTCAGTATAACACACAGGCATCTCAGTATAATACACAGACATCTCAGTATAACACACAGACATCTCAGTATAACACGCAGGCATCTCAGTATAACACGCAGACATCTCAGTATAATACACAGGCATCTCAGTATAACACACAGGCATCTCAGTATAACACACAGGCATCTCATTATAACTAGAGATGAGCGGGTTCGGTTTCTCTGAATCCGAACCCGCCCGAACTTCATGGTTTTTTTCACGGGTCCGAGCAGACTCGGATCCTCCCGCCTTGCTCGGTTAACCCGAGCGCGCCCGAACGTCATCATGACGCTGTCGGATTCTCGCGAGACTCGGATTCTATATAAGGAGCCGCGCGTCGCCGCCATTTTCACACGTGCATTGAGATTGATAGTGAGAGGACGTGGCTGGCGTCCTCTCCATTTAGATTATAAGAGAGAGAGATTTACTGGAGTTTAGGACTAGGAGGAGTACTGTAGAAGTGTAGAGAGTGCAGAGAGTTTACTAGTGAGTGACCACCAGACAGTGCAGTTTATTTAATATATCCGTTCTCTGCCTGAAAAAAGCGATACACACAGTGACTCAGTCACATACCATATCTGTGTGCACTGCTCAGGCTCAGCCCAGTGTGCTGCATCATCTATATATATTATATATCTGTCTGACTGCTCAGCTCACACAGCTTATTATTGTGGGGGGAGACTGGGGAGCACTGCAGTGCCAGTTATAGGTTATAGCAGGAGCCAGGAGTACATAATATTATATAGTGAGTGACCACCAGACAGTGCAGTTTATTTAATATATCCGTTCTCTGCCTGAAAAAAGCGATACACACAGTGACTCAGTCACATACCATATCTGTGTGCACTGCTCAGGCTCAGCCCAGTGTGCTGCATCATCTATATATATTATATATCTGTCTGACTGCTCAGCTCACACAGCTTATAATTGTGGGGGAGACTGGGGAGCACTGCAGTGCCAGTTATAGGTTATAGCAGGAGCCAGGAGTACATAATATTATATTAAAATTAAACAGTGCACACTTTTGCTGCAGGAGTGCCACTGCCAGTGTGACTGACCAGTGACCTGACCACACTGACCACCAGTATAGTTAGTAGTATACTTATATTGTGATTGCCTGAAAAAGTTAAACACTCGTCGTGTGACTTCACTTGTGTGTTGTTGTTTTTTTTATTCTATAAAAATAAAACTCATTCTGCTGACAGACAGTGTCCAGCAGGTCCGTCATTATATAATATATAATATATACCTGTCCGGCTGCAGTAGTGATATATATATATTTTTTATATCATTTATCATCCAGTCGCAGCAGACACAGTACGGTAGTTCACGGCTGTGGCTACCTCTGTGTCTGCACTCGGCAAGCAGTCCGTCCATAATTGTATACCACCTAACCGTGTTTTTTTTTTCTTCTTTATACATACATACTACTACGACATCTCTTTATCAACCAGTCTATATTAGCAGCAGACACAGTACAGTACGGTAGTTCACGGCTGTGGCTACCTCTGTGTCTGCACTCGGCAGGCAGTCCATCCATAATTGTATACCACCTAACCGTGGTTTTTTTTTCTTTCTTCTTTATACATACATAGTTACATAGACATCTCTTTATCAACCAGTCTATATTAGCAGCAGACACAGTACAGTACGGTAGTTCACGGCTGTGGCTACCTCTGTGTCTGCACTCGGCAGGCAGTCCGTCCATAATTGTATACCACCTAACCGTGGTTTTTTTTTCTTTCTTCTTTATACATACATAGTTACATAGACATCTCTTTATCAACCAGTCTATATTAGCAGCAGACACAGTACAGTACGGTAGTTCATGGCTGTGGCTACCTCTGTGTCTGCACTCGGCAGGCAGTCCGTCCATAATTGTATACCACCTAACCGTGGTTTTTTTTTCTTTCTTCTTTATACATACATAGTTACATAGACATCTCTTTATCAACCAGTCTATATTAGCAGCAGACACAGTACAGTACGGTAGTTCACGGCTGTGGCTACCTCTGTGTCTGCACTCGGCAGGCAGTCCGTCCATAATTGTATACCACCTAACCGTGGTTTTTTTTTCTTTCTTCTTTATACATACATAGTTACATAGACATCTCTTTATCAACCAGTCTATATTAGCAGCAGACACAGTACAGTACGGTAGTTCACGGCTGTGGCTACCTCTGTGTCTGCACTCGGCAGGCAGTCCGTCCATAATTGTATACCACCTAACCGTGGTTTTTTTTTCTTTCTTCTTTATACATACATAGTTACATAGACATCTCTTTATCAACCAGTCTATATTAGCAGCAGACACAGTACAGTACGGTAGTTCACGGCTGTGGCTACCTCTGTGTCTGCACTCGGCAGGCAGTCCGTCCATAATTGTATACCACCTAACCGTGGTTTTTTTTTCTTTCTTCTTTATACATACATACTACTACGACATCTCTTTATCAACCAGTCTATATTATTAGCAGCAGACACAGTACAGTATGGTAGTTCACGGCTGTGGCTACCTCTGTGTCTGCACTCGGCAGGCAGTCCGTCCATAATTGTATACCACCTAACCGTGGTTTTTTTTTCTTTCTTCTTTATACATACATAGTTACATAGACATCTCTTTATCAACCAGTCTATATTAGCAGCAGACACAGTACAGTACGGTAGTTCACGGCTGTGGCTACCTCTGTGTCTGCACTCGGCAGGCAGTCCATAATTGTATACTAGTATCCATCTCCATTGTTTACCTGAGGTGCCTTTTAGTTGTGCCTATTAAAATATGGAGAACAAAAATGTTGAGGTTCCAAAATTAGGGAAAGATCAAGATCCACTTCCACCTCGTGCTGAAGCTGCTGCCACTAGTCATGGCCGAGACGATGAAATGCCAGCAACGTCGTCTGCCAAGGCCGATGCCCAATATCATAGTACAGAGCATGTCAAATCCAAAACACCAAATATCAGAAAAAAAAGGACTCCAAAACCTAAAATAAAATTGTCGGAGGAGAAGCGTAAACTTGCCAATATGCCATTTACGACACGGAGTGGCAAGGAACGGCTGAGGCCCTGGCCTATGTTCATGGCTAGTGGTTCAGCTTCACATGAGGATGGAAGCACTCAGCCTCTCGCTAGAAAAATGAAAAGACTCAAGCTGGCAAAAGCAGCACAGCAAAGAACTGTGCATTCTTCGAAATCCCAAATCCACAAGGAGAGTCCTATTGTGTCGGTTGCGATGCCTGACCTTCCCAACACTGGACGTGAAGAGCATGCGCCTTCCACCATTTGCACGCCCCCTGCAAGTGCTGGAAGGAGCACCCGCAGTCCAGTTCCTGATAGTCAGATTGAAGAGGTCAGTGTTGAAGTACACCAGGATGAGGAGGATATGGGTGTTGCTGGCGCTGGGGAGGAAATTGACCAGGAGGATTCTGATGGTGAGGTGGTTTGTTTAAGTCAGGCACCCGGGGAGACACCTGTTGTCCGTGGGAGGAATATGGCCATTGACATGCCAGGTGAAAATACCAAAAAAATCAGCTCTTCGGTGTGGAGGTATTTCACCAGAAATGCGGACAACAGGTGTCAAGCCGTGTGTTCCCTTTGTCAAGCTGTAATAAGTAGGGGTAAGGACGTTAACCACCTCGGAACATCCTCCCTTATACGTCACCTGCAGCGCATTCATAATAAGTCAGTGACAAGTTAAAAAACTTTGGGTGACAGCGGAAGCAGTCCACTGACCAGTAAATCCCTTCCTCTTGTAACCAAGCTCACGCAAACCACCCCACCAACTCCCTCAGTGTCAATTTCCTCCTTCCCCAGGAATGCCAATAGTCCTGCAGGCCATGTCACTGGCAATTCTGACGATTCCTCTCCTGCCTGGGATTCCTCCGATGCATCCTTGCGTGTAACGCCTACTGCTGCTGGCGCTGCTGTTGTTGCTGCTGGGAGTCGATGGTCATCCCAGAGGGGAAGTCGTAAGCCCACTTGTACTACTTCCAGTAAGCAATTGACTGTTCAACAGTCCTTTGCGAGGAAGATGAAATATCACAGCAGTCATCCTGCTGCAAAGCGGATAACTGAGGCCTTGACAACTATGTTGGTGTTAGACGTGCGTCCGGTATCCGCCGTTAGTTCACAGGGAACTAGACAATTTATTGAGGCAGTGTGCCCCCGTTACCAAATACCATCTAGGTTCCACTTCTCTAGGCAGGCGATACCGAGAATGTACACGGACGTCAGAAAAAGACTCACCAGTGTCCTAAAAAATGCAGTTGTACCCAATGTCCACTTAACCACGGACATGTGGACAAGTGGAGCAGGGCAGGGTCAGGACTATATGACTGTGACAGCCCACTGGGTAGATGTATGGACTCCCGCCGCAAGAACAGCAGCGGCGGCACCAGTAGCAGCATCTCGCAAACGCCAACTCTTTCCTAGGCAGGCTACGCTTTGTATCACCGCTTTCCAGAATACGCACACAGCTGAAAACCTCTTACGGCAACTGAGGAAGATCATCGCGGAATGGCTTACCCCAATTGGACTCTCCTGTGGATTTGTGGCATCGGACAACACCAGCAATATTGTGTGTGCATTAAATATGGGCAAATTCCAGCACGTCCCATGTTTTGCACATACCTTGAATTTGGTGGTGCAGAATTTTTTAAAAAACGACAGGGGCGTGCAAGAGATGCTGTCGGTGGCCAGAAGAATTGCGGGACACTTTCGGCGTACAGGCACCACGTACAGAAGACTGGAGCACCACCAAAAACTACTGAACCTGCCCTGCCATCATCTGAAGCAAGAAGTGGTAACGAGGTGGAATTCAACCCTCTATATGCTTCAGAGGTTGGAGGAGCAGCAAAAGGCCATTCAAGCCTATACAATTGAGCACGATATAGTAGGTGGAATGCACCTGTCTCAAGCGCAGTGGAGAATGATTTCAACGTTGTGCAAGGTTCTGATGCCCTTTGAACTTGCCACACGTGAAGTCAGTTCAGACACTGCCAGCCTGAGTCAGGTCATTCCCCTCATCAGGCTTTTGCAGAAGAAGCTGGAGACATTGAAGGAGGAGCTAACACGGAGCGATTCCGCTAGGCATGTGGGACTTGTGGATGGAGCCCTTAATTCGCTTAACAAGGATTCACGGGTGGTCAATCTGTTGAAATCAGAGCACTACATTTTGTCCACCGTGCTCGATCCTAGATTTAAAGCCTACCTTGGATCTCTCTTTCCGGCAGACACAAGTCTGCTGGGGTTGAAAGACCTGCTGGTGACAAAATTGTCAAGTCAAGCGGAACGCGACCTGTCAACATCTCCTCCTTCACATTCTCCCGCAACTGGGGGTGCGAGGAAAAGGCTCAGAATTCCGAGCCCACCCGCTGGCGGTGATGCAGGGCAGTCTGGAGCGACTGCTGATGCTGACATCTGGTCCGGACTGAAGGACCTGACAACGATTACGGACATGTCGTCTACTGTCACTGCATATGATTCTCTCAACATTGATAGAATGGTGGAGGATTATATGAGTGACCGCATCCAAGTAGGCACGTCACACAGTCCGTACTTATACTGGCAGGAAAAAGAGGCAATTTGGAGGCCCTTGCACAAACTGGCTTTATTCTACCTAAGTTGCCCTCCCACAAGTGTGTACTCCGAAAGAGTGTTTAGTGCCGCCGCTCACCTTGTCAGCAATCGGCGTACGAGGTTACATCCAGAAAATGTGGAGAAGATGATGTTCATTAAAATGAATTATAATCAATTCCTCCGCGGAGACATTGACCAGCAGCAATTGCCTCCACAAAGTACACAGGGAGCTGAGATGGTGGATTCCAGTGGGGACGAATTGATAATCTGTGAGGAGGGGGATGTACACGGTGATATATCGGAGGGTGATGATGAGGTGGACATCTTGCCTCTGTAGAGCCAGTTTGTGCAAGGAGAGATTAATTGCTTCTTTTTTGGGGGGGGTCCAAACCAACCCGTCATATCAGTCACAGTCGTGTGGCAGACCCTGTCACTGAAATGATGGGTTGGTTAAAGTGTGCATGTCCTGTTTTGTTTATACAACATAAGGGTGGGTGGGAGGGCCCAAGGACAATTCCATCTTGCACCTCTTTTTTCTTTTCTTTTTCTTTGCATCATGTGCTGATTGGGGAGGGTTTTTTGGAAGGGCCATCCTGCGTGACACTGCAGTGCCACTCCTAAATGGGCCCGGTGTTTGTGTCGGCCACTAGGGTCGCTAATCTTACTCACACAGTCAGCTACCTCATTGCGCCTCTTTTTTTCTTTGCGTCATGTGCTGTTTGGGGAGGGTTTTTTGGAAGGGACATCCTGCGTGACACTGCAGTGCCACTCCTAGATGGGCCCGGTGTTTGTGTCGGCCACTAGGGTCGCTAATCTTACTCACACAGCTACCTCATTGCGCCTCTTTTTTTCCTTGCGTCATGTGCTGTTTGGGGAGGGTTTTTTGGAAGGGACATCCTGCGTGACACTGCAGTGCCACTCCTAGATGGGCCCGGTGTTTGTGTCGGCCACTAGGGTCGCTAATCTTACTCACACAGCTACCTCATTGCGCCTCTTTTTTTCTTTGCGTCATGTGCTGTTTGGGGAGGGTTTTTTGGAAGGGACATCCTGCGTGACACTGCAGTGCCACTCCTAGATGGGCCCGGTGTTTGTGTCGGCCACTAGGGTCGCTAATCTTACTCACACAGCTACCTCATTGCGCCTCTTTTTTTCTTTGCGTCATGTGCTGTTTGGGGAGGGTTTTTTGGAAGGGACATCCTGCGTGACACTGCAGTGCCACTCCTAGATGGGCCCGGTGTTTGTGTCGGCCACTAGGGTCGCTTATCTTACTCACACAGCGACCTCGGTGCAAATTTTAGGACTAAAAATAATATTGTGAGGTGTGAGGTATTCAGAATAGACTGAAAATGAGTGTAAATTATGGTTTTTGAGGTTAATAATACTTTGGGATCAAAATGACCCCCAAATTCTATGATTTAAGCTGTTTTTTAGTGTTTTTTGAAAAAAACACCCGAATCCAAAACACACCCGAATCCGACAAAAAAAATTCGGTGAGGTTTTGCCAAAACGCGTTCGAACCCAAAACACGGCCGCGGAACCGAACCCAAAACCAAAACACAAAACCCGAAAAATTTCAGGCGCTCATCTCTAATTATAACACGCAGGCATCTCAGTATAACACACAGACATCTCAGTATAACACACAGGCATCTCAGTATAACACACAGGCATCTCAGCATAACACGCAGGCATCTCAGTATAACACGCAGGCATCTCAGTATAACACACAGACATCTCAGTATAACACACAGACATCTCAGTATAACACACAGACATCTCAGTATAACACACAGACATCTCAGTATAACACACAGACATCTCAGTATAACACACAGGCATCTCAGTATAACACACAGACATCTCAGTATAACACGCAGGCATCTCATTATAACTAGAGATGAGCGGGTTCGGTTTCTTTGAATCCGAACCCGCACGAACTTCACTTTTTTTTTCACGGGTCCGAGCGACTCGGATCTTCCCGCCTTGCTCGGTTAACCCGAGCGCGCCCGAACGTCATCATGACGCTGTCGGATTCTCGCGAGGCTCGGATTCTATCGCGAGACTCGGATTCTATATAAGGAGCCGCGCGTCGCCGCCATTTTCACACGTGCATTGAGATTGATAGGGAGAGGACGTGGCTGGCGTCCTCTCCATTTAGATTAGATTTAGAAGAGAGAGAGAGAGAGAGATTGCTGTGATACTGTAGATTAGAAGAGAGTGCAGAGTGCAGACAGAGTTTAGTGACTGACGACCACAGTGACCAGTGACCACCAGAGACAGTGCAGTTGTTTGTTTTATTTAATATATCCGTTCTCTGCCTGAAAAAAACGATACACAGTCACACAGTGACTCAGTCTGTGTGCACTGCTCAGCCCAGTGTGCTGCACATCAATGTATTGTATATAAAGCTTATAATTGTGGGGGAGACTGGGGAGCACTGCAGGTTGTTATAGCAGGAGCCAGGAGTACATGATAAATAATATTATATTAAAATTAAACAGTGCACACTTTTGCTGCAGGAGTGCCACTGCCAGTGTGACTAGTGGTGACCAGTGCCTGACCACCAGTATATTAGTAGTATTGTATACTATCTCTTTATCAACCAGTCTATATTAGCAGCAGACACAGTACAGTGCGGTAGTTCACGGCTGTGGCTACCTCTGTGTCGGCACTCGGCAGGCAGTCCGTCCATCCATAATTGTATTATAATATATACCACCTAACCGTGGTTTTTTTTTCGTTCTTTATACCGTCGTCATAGTCATACTAGTTGTTACGAGTATACTACTATCTCTTTATCAACCAGTGTACAGTGCGGTAGTTCACGGCTGTGGCTACCTCTGTGTCGGAACTCGGCAGGCAGTCCGTCCATCCATAATTGTATTATAATATATACCACCTAACCGTGGTTTTTTTTTCGTTCTTTATACCGTCGTCATACTAGTTGTTACGAGTATACTACTATCTCTTTATCAACCAGTGTACAGTGCGGTAGTTCACGGCTGTGGCTACCTCTGTGTCGGAACTCGGCAGGCAGTCCGTCCATCCATAATTGTATTATAATATATACCACCTAACCGTGGTTTTTTTTTCGTTCTTTATACCGTCGTCATACTAGTTGTTACGAGTATACTACTATCTCTTTATCAACCAGTGTACAGTGCGGTAGTTCACGGCTGTGGCTACCTCTGTGTCGGCACTCGGCAGGCAGTCCGTCCAACCATAATTGTATTATATACCACCTAACCGTGGTTTTTTTTTCATTCTTTATACCGTCGTCATACTAGTTGTTACGAGTATACTACTATCTCTTTATCAACCAGTGTACAGTGCGGTAGTTCACGGCTGTGGCTACCTCTGTGTCGGCACTCGGCAGGCAGTCCGTCCAACCATAATTGTATTATATACCACCTAACCGTGGTTTTTTTTTCATTCTTTATACCGTCGTCATACTAGTTGTTACGAGTATACTACTATCTCTTTATCAACCAGTGTACAGTGCGGTAGTTCACGGCTGTGGCTACCTCTGTGTCGGCACTCGGCAGGCAGTCCGTCCAACCATAATTGTATTATATACCACCTAACCGTGGTTTTTTTTTCATTCTTTATACCGTCGTCATACTAGTTGTTACGAGTATACTACTATCTCTTTATCAACCAGTGTACAGTGCGGTAGTTCACGGCTGTGGCTACCTCTGTGTCGGCACTCGGCAGCCCGTCCATAATTGTATATACCAGTGACCTAACCGTGGTTTTTTTTTCTTTCTTTATACATACATACTAGTTACGAGTATACTATCTCTTTATCAACCAGTCTATATATTAGCAGCAGACACAGTACAGTGCGGTAGTTCACGGCTGTGGCTACCTCTGTGTCGGCACTCGGCAGCCCGTCCATAATTGTATATACCACCTAACCGTGGTTTTTTTTTCTTTCTTTATACATACATACTAGTTACGAGTATACTATCTCTTTATCAACCAGTCTATATATTAGCAGCAGACACAGTACAGTGCGGTAGTTCACGGCTGTGGCTACCTCTGTGTCGGCACTCCGCAGCCCGTCCATAATTGTATATACCAGTGACCTAACCGTGGTTTTTTTTTCTTTCTTTATACATACATACTAGTTACGAGTATACTATCTCTTTATCAACCAGTCTATATTTTAGCAGCAGACACAGTACAGTGCGGTAGTTCACGGCTGTGGCTACCTCTGTGTCGGCACTCCGCAGCCCGTCCATAATTGTATATACCAGTGACCTAACCGTGGTTTTTTTTTCTTTCTTTATACATACATACTAGTTACGAGTATACTATCTCTTTATCAACCAGTCTATATATTAGCAGCAGACACAGTACAGTGCGGTAGTTCACGGCTGTGGCTACCTCTGTGTCGGCACTCGGCAGCCCGTCCATAATTGTATATACCAGTGACCTAACCGTGGTTTTTTTTTTTTTCTTTATACATACATACTAGTTACGAGTATACTATCTCTTTATCAACCAGTCTATATATTAGCAGCAGACACAGTACAGTGCGGTAGTTCACGGCTGTGGCTACCTCTGTGTCGGCACTCGGCAGCCCGTCCATAATTGTATATACCAGTGACCTAACCGTGGTTTTTTTTTCTTTCTTTATACATACATACTAGTTACGAGTATACTATCTCTTTATCAACCAGTCTATATATTAGCAGCAGACACAGTACAGTGCGGTAGTTCACGGCTGTGGCTACCTCTGTGTCGGCACTCGGCAGCCCGTCCATAATTGTATACTAGTATCCAATCCATCCATCTGCATTGTTTACCTGAGGTGCCTTTTAGTTGTGCCTATTAAAATATGGAGAACAAAAATGTTGAGGTTCCAAAATTAGGGAAAGATCAAGATCCACTTCCACCTCGTGCTGAAGCTGCTGCCACTAGTCATGGCCGAGACGATGAAATGCCAGCAACGTCGTCTGCCAAGGCCGATGCCCAATGGCATAGTACAGAGCATGTCAAAACCAAAACACCAAATATCAGTAAAAAAAGGACTCCAAAACCTAAAATAAAATATTCGGAGGAGAAGCGTAAACTTGCCAATATGCCATTTACCACACGGAGTGGCAAGGAACGGCTGAGGCCCTGGCCTATGTTCATGGCTAGTGGTTCAGCTTCACATGAGGATGGAAGCACTCAGCCTCTCGCTAGAAAACTGAAAAGACTCAAGCTGGCAAAAGCACCGCAAAGAACTGTGCGTTCTTTGAAATCCCAAATCCACAAGGAGAGTCCAATTGTGTCGGTTGCGATGCCTGACCTTCCCAACACTGGACGTGAAGAGCATGCGCCTTCCACCATTTGCACGCCCCCTGCAAGTGCTGGAAGGAGCACCCGCAGTCCAGTTCCTGATAGTCAGATTGAAGATGTCAGTGTTGAAGTACACCAGGATGAGGAGGATATGGGTGTTGCTGGCGCTGAGGAGGAAATTGACCAGGAGGATTCTGATGGTGAGGTGGTTTGTTTAAGTCAGGCACCCGGGGAGACACCTGTTGTCCGTGGGAGGAATATGGCCGTTGACATGCCAGGTGAAAATACCAAAAAAATCAGCTCTTCGGTGTGGAGGTATTTCACCAGAAATGCGGACAACAGGTGTCAAGCCGTGTGTTCCCTTTGTCAAGCTGTAATAAGTAGGGGTAAGGACGTTAACCACCTCGGAACATCCTCCCTTATACGTCACCTGCAGCGCATTCATAATAAGTCAGTGACAAGTTCAAAAACTTTGGGTGACAGCGGAAGCAGTCCACTGACCAGTAAATCCCTTCCTCTTGTAACTAAGCTCACGCAAACCACCCCACCAACTCCCTCAGTGTCAATTTCCTCCTTCCCCAGGAATGCCAATAGTCCTGCAGGCCATGTCACTGGCAAGTCTGACGAGTCCTCTCCTGCCTGGGATTCCTCCGATGCATCCTTGCGTGTAACGCCTACTGCTGCTGGCGCTGCTGTTGTTGCCGCTGGGAGTCGATGGTCATCCCAGAGGGGAAGTCGTAAGCCCACTTGTACTACTTCCAGTAAGCAATTGACTGTTCAACAGTCCTTTGCGAGGAAGATGAAATATCACAGCAGTCATCCTACTGCAAAGCGGATAACTGAGTCCTTGACAACTATGTTGGTGTTAGACGTGCGTCCGGTATCCGCCGTTAGTTCACAGGGAACTAGACAATTTATTGAGGCAGTGTGCCCCCGTTACCAAATACCATCTAGGTTCCACTTCTCTAGGCAGGCGATACCGAGAATGTACACGGACGTCAGAAAAAGACTCACCAGTCTCCTAAAAAATGCAGTTGTACCCAATGTCCACTTAACCACGGACATGTGGACAAGTGGAGCAGGGCAGGGTCAGGACTATATGACTGTGACAGCCCACTGGGTAGATGTATGGACTCCCGCCGCAAGAACAGCAGCGGCGGCACCAGTAGCAGCATCTCGCAAACGCCAACTCTTTCCTAGGCAGGCTACGCTTTGTATCACCGCTTTCCAGAATACGCACACAGCTGAAAACCTCTTACGGCAACTGAGGAAGATCATCGCGGAATGGCTTACCCCAATTGGACTCTCCTGTGGATTTGTGGCATCGGACAACGCCAGCAATATTGTGTGTGCATTAAATATGGGCAAATTCCAGCACGTCCCATGTTTTGCACATACCTTGAATTTGGTGGTGCAGAATTTTTAAAAAAACGACAGGGGCGTGCAAGAGATGCTGTCAGTGGCCAGAAAAATTGCGGGACACTTTCGGCGTACAGGCACCACGTACAGAAGACTGGAGCACCACCAAAAACTACTGAACCTGCCCTGCCATCATCTGAAGCAAGAAGTGGTAACGAGGTGGAATTCAACCCTCTATATGCTTCAGAGGTTGGAGGAGCAGCAAAAGGCCATTCAAGCCTATACAATTGAGCACGATATAGGAGATGGAATGCACCTGTCTCAAGTGCAGTGGAGAATGATTTCAACGTTGTGCAAGGTTCTGATGCCCTTTGAACTTGCCACACGTGAAGTCAGTTCAGACACTGCCAGCCTGAGTCAGGTCATTCCCCTCATCAGGCTTTTGCAGAAGAAGCTGGAGGCATTGAAGGAGCTAAAAGGGAGCGATTCCGCTAGGCATGTGGGACTTGTGGATGCAGCCCTTAATTCGCTTAACAAGGATTCACGGGTGGTCAATCTGTTGAAATCAGAGCACTACATTTTGGCCACCGTGCTCGATCCTAGATTTAAAGCCTACCTTGGATCTCTCTTTCCGGCAGACACAGGTCTGCTGGGGTTGAAAGACCTGCTGGTGACAAAATTGTCAAGTCAAGCGGAACGCGACCTGTCAACATCTCCTCCTTCACATTCTCCCGCAACTGGGGGTGCGAGGAAAAGGCTCAGAATTCCGAGCCCACCCGCTGGCGGTGATGCAGGGCAGTCTGGAGCGACTGCTGATGCTGACATCTGGTCCGGACTGAAGGACCTGACAACGATTACGGACATGTCGTCTACTGTCACTGCATATGATTCTCTCAACATTGATAGAATGGTGGAGGATTATATGAGTGACCGCATCCAAGTAGGCACGTCACACAGTCCGTACTTATACTGGCAGGAAAAAGAGGCAATTTGGAGGCCCTTGCACAAACTGGCTTTATTCTACCTAAGTTGCCCTCCCACAAGTGTGTACTCCGAAAGAGTGTTTAGTGCCGCCGCTCACCTTGTCAGCAATCGGCGTACGAGGTTACATCCAGAAAATGTGGAGAAGATGATGTTCATTAAAATGAATTATAATCAATTCCTCCGCGGAGACATTGACCAGCAGCAATTGCCTCCACAAAGTACACAGGGAGCTGAGATGGTGGATTCCAGTGGGGACGAATTGATAATCTGTGAGGAGGGGGATGTACACGGTGATATATCGGAGGGTGAAGATGAGGTGGACATCTTGCCTCTGTAGAGCCAGTTTGTGCAAGGAGAGATTAATTGCTTCTTTTTTGGGGGGGGTCCAAACCAACCCGTCATATCAGTCACAGTCGTGTGGCAGACCCTGTCACTGAAATGATGGGTTGGTTAAAGTGTGCATGTCCTGTTTTGTTTATACAACATAAGGGTGGGTGGGAGGGCCCAAGGACAATTCCATCTTGCACCTCTTTTTTCTTTTCTTTTTCTTTGCATCATGTGCTGATTGGGGAGGGTTTTTTGGAAGGGACATCCTGCGTGACACTGCAGTGCCACTCCTAGATGGGCCCGGTGTTTGTGTCGGCCACTAGGGTCGCTAATCTTACTCACACAGTCAGCTACCTCATTGCGCCTCTTTTTTTCTTTGCGTCATGTGCTGTTTGGGGAGGGTTTTTTGGAAGGGACATCCTGCGTGACACTGCAGTGCCACTCCTAGATGGGCCCGGTGTTTGTGTCGGCCACTAGGGTCGCTAATCTTACTCACACAGTCAGCTACCTCATTGCGCCTCTTTTTTTCTTTGCGTCATGTGCTGTTTGGGGAGGGTTTTTTGGAAGGGCCATCCTGCGTGACACTGCAGTGCCACTCCTAGATGGGCCCGGTGTTTGTGTCGGCCACTAGGGTCGCTAATCTTACTCACACAGTCAGCTACCTCATTGCGCCTCTTTTTTTCTTTGCGTCATGTGCTGTTTGGGGAGGGTTTTTTGGAAGGGACATCCTGCGTGACACTGCAGTGCCACTCCTAGATGGGCCCGGTGTTTGTGTCGGCCACTAGGGTCGCTTATCTTACTCACACAGCGACCTCGGTGCAAATTTTAGGACTAAAAATAATATTGTGAGGTGTGAGGTATTCAGAATAGACTGAAAATGAGTGTAAATTATGGTTTTTGAGGTTAATAATACTTTGGGATCAAAATGACCCCCAAATTCTATGATTTAAGCTGTTTTTTAGTGTTTTTGGAAAAAAACACCCGAATCCAAAACACACCCGAATCCGACAAAAAAAATTCGGTGAGGTTTTGCCAAAACGCGTTCGAACCCAAAACACGGCCGCGGAACCGAACCCAAAACCAAAACACAAAACCCGAAAAATGTCAGGCGCTCATCTCTAATTATAACACGCAGGCATCTCAGTATAACACACAGGCATCTCAGTATAACACACAGACATCTCAGTATAACACGCAGGCATCTCAGTATAACACACAGGCATCTCAGTATAACACGCAGACATCTCAGTATAACACACAGACATCTCAGTATAACACACAGACATCTCAGTATAACACACAGACATCTCAGTATAACACACAGGCATCTCAGTATAACACACAGACATCTCAGTATAATACACAGACATCTCAGTATAACACATATAACACAGGCATCTCATTATAACACACAGACATCTCAGTATAACACGCAGGCATCTCAGTATAACACGCAGGCATCTCAGTATAACACACAGACATCTCAGTATAATACACAGACATCTCAGTATAACACACAGACATCTCAGTATAACACACAGGCATCTCAGCATAACACGCAGGCATCTCAGTATAACACGCAGGCATCTCAGTATAACACACAGACATCTCAGTATAACACACAGACATCTCAGTATAACACACAGACATCTCAGTATAACACACAGACATCTCAGTATAACACACAGACATCTCAGTATAACACACAGGCATCTCAGTATAACACACAGACATCTCAGTATAACACGCAGGCATCTCATTATAACTAGAGATGAGCGGGTTCGGTTTCTTTGAATCCGAACCCGCACGAACTTCACTTTTTTTTTCACGGGTCCGAGCGACTCGGATCTTCCCGCCTTGCTCGGTTAACCCGAGCGCGCCCGAACGTCATCATGACGCTGTCGGATTCTCGCGAGGCTCGGATTCTATCGCGAGACTCGGATTCTATATAAGGAGCCGCGCGTCGCCGCCATTTTCACACGTGCATTGAGATTGATAGGGAGAGGACGTGGCTGGCGTCCTCTCCATTTAGATTAGATTTAGAAGAGAGAGAGAGAGAGAGATTGCTGTGATACTGTAGATTAGAAGAGAGTGCAGAGTGCAGACAGAGTTTAGTGACTGACGACCACAGTGACCAGTGACCACCAGAGACAGTGCAGTTGTTTGTTTTATTTAATATATCCGTTCTCTGCCTGAAAAAAACGATACACAGTCACACAGTGACTCAGTCTGTGTGCACTGCTCAGCCCAGTGTGCTGCACATCAATGTATTGTATATAAAGCTTATAATTGTGGGGGAGACTGGGGAGCACTGCAGGTTGTTATAGCAGGAGCCAGGAGTACATGATAAATAATATTATATTAAAATTAAACAGTGCACACTTTTGCTGCAGGAGTGCCACTGCCAGTGTGACTAGTGGTGACCAGTGCCTGACCACCAGTATATTAGTAGTATTGTATACTATCTCTTTATCAACCAGTCTATATTAGCAGCAGACACAGTACAGTGCGGTAGTTCACGGCTGTGGCTACCTCTGTGTCGGCACTCGGCAGGCAGTCCGTCCATCCATAATTGTATTATAATATATACCACCTAACCGTGGTTTTTTTTTCGTTCTTTATACCGTCGTCATAGTCATACTAGTTGTTACGAGTATACTACTATCTCTTTATCAACCAGTGTACAGTGCGGTAGTTCACGGCTGTGGCTACCTCTGTGTCGGAACTCGGCAGGCAGTCCGTCCATCCATAATTGTATTATAATATATACCACCTAACCGTGGTTTTTTTTTCGTTCTTTATACCGTCGTCATACTAGTTGTTACGAGTATACTACTATCTCTTTATCAACCAGTGTACAGTGCGGTAGTTCACGGCTGTGGCTACCTCTGTGTCGGAACTCGGCAGGCAGTCCGTCCATCCATAATTGTATTATAATATATACCACCTAACCGTGGTTTTTTTTTCGTTCTTTATACCGTCGTCATACTAGTTGTTACGAGTATACTACTATCTCTTTATCAACCAGTGTACAGTGCGGTAGTTCACGGCTGTGGCTACCTCTGTGTCGGCACTCGGCAGGCAGTCCGTCCAACCATAATTGTATTATATACCACCTAACCGTGGTTTTTTTTTCATTCTTTATACCGTCGTCATACTAGTTGTTACGAGTATACTACTATCTCTTTATCAACCAGTGTACAGTGCGGTAGTTCACGGCTGTGGCTACCTCTGTGTCGGCACTCGGCAGGCAGTCCGTCCAACCATAATTGTATTATATACCACCTAACCGTGGTTTTTTTTTCATTCTTTATACCGTCGTCATACTAGTTGTTACGAGTATACTACTATCTCTTTATCAACCAGTGTACAGTGCGGTAGTTCACGGCTGTGGCTACCTCTGTGTCGGCACTCGGCAGGCAGTCCGTCCAACCATAATTGTATTATATACCACCTAACCGTGGTTTTTTTTTCATTCTTTATACCGTCGTCATACTAGTTGTTACGAGTATACTACTATCTCTTTATCAACCAGTGTACAGTGCGGTAGTTCACGGCTGTGGCTACCTCTGTGTCGGCACTCGGCAGCCCGTCCATAATTGTATATACCAGTGACCTAACCGTGGTTTTTTTTTCTTTCTTTATACATACATACTAGTTACGAGTATACTATCTCTTTATCAACCAGTCTATATATTAGCAGCAGACACAGTACAGTGCGGTAGTTCACGGCTGTGGCTACCTCTGTGTCGGCACTCGGCAGCCCGTCCATAATTGTATATACCACCTAACCGTGGTTTTTTTTTCTTTCTTTATACATACATACTAGTTACGAGTATACTATCTCTTTATCAACCAGTCTATATATTAGCAGCAGACACAGTACAGTGCGGTAGTTCACGGCTGTGGCTACCTCTGTGTCGGCACTCCGCAGCCCGTCCATAATTGTATATACCAGTGACCTAACCGTGGTTTTTTTTTCTTTCTTTATACATACATACTAGTTACGAGTATACTATCTCTTTATCAACCAGTCTATATTTTAGCAGCAGACACAGTACAGTGCGGTAGTTCACGGCTGTGGCTACCTCTGTGTCGGCACTCCGCAGCCCGTCCATAATTGTATATACCAGTGACCTAACCGTGGTTTTTTTTTCTTTCTTTATACATACATACTAGTTACGAGTATACTATCTCTTTATCAACCAGTCTATATATTAGCAGCAGACACAGTACAGTGCGGTAGTTCACGGCTGTGGCTACCTCTGTGTCGGCACTCGGCAGCCCGTCCATAATTGTATATACCAGTGACCTAACCGTGGTTTTTTTTTCTTTCTTTATACATACATACTAGTTACGAGTATACTATCTCTTTATCAACCAGTCTATATATTAGCAGCAGACACAGTACAGTGCGGTAGTTCACGGCTGTGGCTACCTCTGTGTCGGCACTCGGCAGCCCGTCCATAATTGTATATACCAGTGACCTAACCGTGGTTTTTTTTTCTTTCTTTATACATACATACTAGTTACGAGTATACTATCTCTTTATCAACCAGTCTATATATTAGCAGCAGACACAGTACAGTGCGGTAGTTCACGGCTGTGGCTACCTCTGTGTCGGCACTCGGCAGCCCGTCCATAATTGTATACTAGTATCCAATCCATCCATCTGCATTGTTTACCTGAGGTGCCTTTTAGTTGTGCCTATTAAAATATGGAGAACAAAAATGTTGAGGTTCCAAAATTAGGGAAAGATCAAGATCCACTTCCACCTCGTGCTGAAGCTGCTGCCACTAGTCATGGCCGAGACGATGAAATGCCAGCAACGTCGTCTGCCAAGGCCGATGCCCAATGGCATAGTACAGAGCATGTCAAAACCAAAACACCAAATATCAGTAAAAAAAGGACTCCAAAACCTAAAATAAAATATTCGGAGGAGAAGCGTAAACTTGCCAATATGCCATTTACCACACGGAGTGGCAAGGAACGGCTGAGGCCCTGGCCTATGTTCATGGCTAGTGGTTCAGCTTCACATGAGGATGGAAGCACTCAGCCTCTCGCTAGAAAACTGAAAAGACTCAAGCTGGCAAAAGCACCGCAAAGAACTGTGCGTTCTTTGAAATCCCAAATCCACAAGGAGAGTCCAATTGTGTCGGTTGCGATGCCTGACCTTCCCAACACTGGACGTGAAGAGCATGCGCCTTCCACCATTTGCACGCCCCCTGCAAGTGCTGGAAGGAGCACCCGCAGTCCAGTTCCTGATAGTCAGATTGAAGATGTCAGTGTTGAAGTACACCAGGATGAGGAGGATATGGGTGTTGCTGGCGCTGAGGAGGAAATTGACCAGGAGGATTCTGATGGTGAGGTGGTTTGTTTAAGTCAGGCACCCGGGGAGACACCTGTTGTCCGTGGGAGGAATATGGCCGTTGACATGCCAGGTGAAAATACCAAAAAAATCAGCTCTTCGGTGTGGAGGTATTTCACCAGAAATGCGGACAACAGGTGTCAAGCCGTGTGTTCCCTTTGTCAAGCTGTAATAAGTAGGGGTAAGGACGTTAACCACCTCGGAACATCCTCCCTTATACGTCACCTGCAGCGCATTCATAATAAGTCAGTGACAAGTTCAAAAACTTTGGGTGACAGCGGAAGCAGTCCACTGACCAGTAAATCCCTTCCTCTTGTAACCAAGCTCACGCAAACCACCCCACCAACTCCCTCAGTGTCAATTTCCTCCTTCCCCAGGAATGCCAATAGTCCTGCAGGCCATGTCACTGGCAAGTCTGACGAGTCCTCTCCTGCCTGGGATTCCTCCGATGCATCCTTGCGTGTAACGCCTACTGCTGCTGGCGCTGCTGTTGTTGCCGCTGGGAGTCGATGGTCATCCCAGAGGGGAAGTCGTAAGCCCACTTGTACTACTTCCAGTAAGCAATTGACTGTTCAACAGTCCTTTGCGAGGAAGATGAAATATCACAGCAGTCATCCTACTGCAAAGCGGATAACTGAGTCCTTGACAACTATGTTGGTGTTAGACGTGCGTCCGGTATCCGCCGTTAGTTCACAGGGAACTAGACAATTTATTGAGGCAGTGTGCCCCCGTTACCAAATACCATCTAGGTTCCACTTCTCTAGGCAGGCGATACCGAGAATGTACACGGACGTCAGAAAAAGACTCACCAGTCTCCTAAAAAATGCAGTTGTACCCAATGTCCACTTAACCACGGACATGTGGACAAGTGGAGCAGGGCAGGGTCAGGACTATATGACTGTGACAGCCCACTGGGTAGATGTATGGACTCCCGCCGCAAGAACAGCAGCGGCGGCACCAGTAGCAGCATCTCGCAAACGCCAACTCTTTCCTAGGCAGGCTACGCTTTGTATCACCGCTTTCCAGAATACGCACACAGCTGAAAACCTCTTACGGCAACTGAGGAAGATCATCGCGGAATGGCTTACCCCAATTGGACTCTCCTGTGGATTTGTGGCATCGGACAACGCCAGCAATATTGTGTGTGCATTAAATATGGGCAAATTCCAGCACGTCCCATGTTTTGCACATACCTTGAATTTGGTGGTGCAGAATTTTTAAAAAAACGACAGGGGCGTGCAAGAGATGCTGTCAGTGGCCAGAAAAATTGCGGGACACTTTCGGCGTACAGGCACCACGTACAGAAGACTGGAGCACCACCAAAAACTACTGAACCTGCCCTGCCATCATCTGAAGCAAGAAGTGGTAACGAGGTGGAATTCAACCCTCTATATGCTTCAGAGGTTGGAGGAGCAGCAAAAGGCCATTCAAGCCTATACAATTGAGCACGATATAGGAGATGGAATGCACCTGTCTCAAGTGCAGTGGAGAATGATTTCAACGTTGTGCAAGGTTCTGATGCCCTTTGAACTTGCCACACGTGAAGTCAGTTCAGACACTGCCAGCCTGAGTCAGGTCATTCCCCTCATCAGGCTTTTGCAGAAGAAGCTGGAGGCATTGAAGGAGCTAAAAGGGAGCGATTCCGCTAGGCATGTGGGACTTGTGGATGCAGCCCTTAATTCGCTTAACAAGGATTCACGGGTGGTCAATCTGTTGAAATCAGAGCACTACATTTTGGCCACCGTGCTCGATCCTAGATTTAAAGCCTACCTTGGATCTCTCTTTCCGGCAGACACAGGTCTGCTGGGGTTGAAAGACCTGCTGGTGACAAAATTGTCAAGTCAAGCGGAACGCGACCTGTCAACATCTCCTCCTTCACATTCTCCCGCAACTGGGGGTGCGAGGAAAAGGCTCAGAATTCCGAGCCCACCCGCTGGCGGTGATGCAGGGCAGTCTGGAGCGACTGCTGATGCTGACATCTGGTCCGGACTGAAGGACCTGACAACGATTACGGACATGTCGTCTACTGTCACTGCATATGATTCTCTCAACATTGATAGAATGGTGGAGGATTATATGAGTGACCGCATCCAAGTAGGCACGTCACACAGTCCGTACTTATACTGGCAGGAAAAAGAGGCAATTTGGAGGCCCTTGCACAAACTGGCTTTATTCTACCTAAGTTGCCCTCCCACAAGTGTGTACTCCGAAAGAGTGTTTAGTGCCGCCGCTCACCTTGTCAGCAATCGGCGTACGAGGTTACATCCAGAAAATGTGGAGAAGATGATGTTCATTAAAATGAATTATAATCAATTCCTCCGCGGAGACATTGACCAGCAGCAATTGCCTCCACAAAGTACACAGGGAGCTGAGATGGTGGATTCCAGTGGGGACGAATTGATAATCTGTGAGGAGGGGGATGTACACGGTGATATATCGGAGGGTGAAGATGAGGTGGACATCTTGCCTCTGTAGAGCCAGTTTGTGCAAGGAGAGATTAATTGCTTCTTTTTTGGGGGGGGTCCAAACCAACCCGTCATATCAGTCACAGTCGTGTGGCAGACCCTGTCACTGAAATGATGGGTTGGTTAAAGTGTGCATGTCCTGTTTTGTTTATACAACATAAGGGTGGGTGGGAGGGCCCAAGGACAATTCCATCTTGCACCTCTTTTTTCTTTTCTTTTTCTTTGCATCATGTGCTGATTGGGGAGGGTTTTTTGGAAGGGACATCCTGCGTGACACTGCAGTGCCACTCCTAGATGGGCCCGGTGTTTGTGTCGGCCACTAGGGTCGCTAATCTTACTCACACAGTCAGCTACCTCATTGCGCCTCTTTTTTTCTTTGCGTCATGTGCTGTTTGGGGAGGGTTTTTTGGAAGGGACATCCTGCGTGACACTGCAGTGCCACTCCTAGATGGGCCCGGTGTTTGTGTCGGCCACTAGGGTCGCTAATCTTACTCACACAGTCAGCTACCTCATTGCGCCTCTTTTTTTCTTTGCGTCATGTGCTGTTTGGGGAGGGTTTTTTGGAAGGGCCATCCTGCGTGACACTGCAGTGCCACTCCTAGATGGGCCCGGTGTTTGTGTCGGCCACTAGGGTCGCTAATCTTACTCACACAGTCAGCTACCTCATTGCGCCTCTTTTTTTCTTTGCGTCATGTGCTGTTTGGGGAGGGTTTTTTGGAAGGGACATCCTGCGTGACACTGCAGTGCCACTCCTAGATGGGCCCGGTGTTTGTGTCGGCCACTAGGGTCGCTTATCTTACTCACACAGCGACCTCGGTGCAAATTTTAGGACTAAAAATAATATTGTGAGGTGTGAGGTATTCAGAATAGACTGAAAATGAGTGTAAATTATGGTTTTTGAGGTTAATAATACTTTGGGATCAAAATGACCCCCAAATTCTATGATTTAAGCTGTTTTTTAGTGTTTTTGGAAAAAAACACCCGAATCCAAAACACACCCGAATCCGACAAAAAAAATTCGGTGAGGTTTTGCCAAAACGCGTTCGAACCCAAAACACGGCCGCGGAACCGAACCCAAAACCAAAACACAAAACCCGAAAAATGTCAGGCGCTCATCTCTAATTATAACACGCAGGCATCTCAGTATAACACACAGGCATCTCAGTATAACACACAGACATCTCAGTATAACACGCAGGCATCTCAGTATAACACACAGGCATCTCAGTATAACACGCAGACATCTCAGTATAACACACAGACATCTCAGTATAACACACAGACATCTCAGTATAACACACAGACATCTCAGTATAACACACAGGCATCTCAGTATAACACACAGACATCTCAGTATAATACACAGACATCTCAGTATAACACATATAACACAGGCATCTCATTATAACACACAGACATCTCAGTATAACACGCAGGCATCTCAGTATAACACGCAGGCATCTCAGTATAACACACAGACATCTCAGTATAATACACAGACATCTCAGTATAACACACAGACATCTCAGTATAACACACAGACATCTCAGTATAACACACAGACATCTCAGTATAACACACAGGCATCTCAGTATAACACACAGGCATCTCAGTATAACACACAGGCATATCAGTATAACACACAGACATCTCAGTATAATACACAGACATCTCAGTATAACACACAGACATCTCAGTATAACACACAGACATCTCATTATAACACACAGACATCTCAGTATAACACGCAGGCATCTCATTATAACACGCAGGCATCTCAGTATAACACACAGACATCTCAGTATAACACACAGGCATCTCAGTATAACACACAGGCATCTCAGTATAACACACAGACATCTCAGTATAATACACAGACATCTCAGTATAACACACAGACATCTCAGTATAACACACAGGCATCTCAGTATAACACGCAGACATCTCAGTATAACACGCAGACATCTCAGTATAACACACAGACATCTCAGTATAACACACAGACATCTCAGTATAACACACAGGCATCTCAGTATAACACGCAGGCATCTCAGTATAACACGCAGGCATCTCAGTATAACACACAGGCATCTCAGTATAACACGCAGACATCTCAGTATAACACACAGACATCTCAGTATAACACACAGACATCTCAGTATAACACACAGACATCTCAGTATAACACGCAGGCATCTCAGTATAACACGCAGGCATCTCAGTATAACACGCAGGCATCTCAGTATAACACACAGGCATCTCAGTATAACACGCAGACATCTCAGTATAACACACAGACATCTCAGTATAACACGCAGGCATCTCAGTATAACACGCAGGCATCTCAGTATAACACGCAGGCATCTCAGTATAACACACAGACATCTCAGTATAATACACAGACATCTCAGTATAACACACATACATCTCAGTATAATACACAGACATCTCAGTATAACACACAGACATCTCAGTATAACACACAGGCATCTCAGTATAACACACAGGCATCTCAGTATAACACACAGACATCTCAGTATAATACACAGACATCTCAGTATAACACACAGACATCTCAGTATAACACACAGACATCTCAGTATAACACACAGACATCTCAGTATAACACACAGACATCTCAGTATAACACACAGACATCTCAGTATAACACGCAGGCATCTCAGTATAACACGCAGGCATCTCAGTATAACACGCAGGCATCTCAGTATAACACGCAGGCATCTCAGTATAACACGCAGGCATCTCAGTATAACACGCAGGCATCTCAGTATAACACGCAGGCATCTCAGTATAACACGCAGACATCTCAGTATAACACACAGACATCTCAGTATAACACGCAGGCATCTCAGTATAACACGCAGGCATCTCAGTATAACACGCAGGCATCTCAGTATAACACACAGACATCTCAGTATAATACACAGACATCTCAGTATAACACACATACATCTCAGTATAATACACAGACATCTCAGTATAACACACAGACATCTCAGTATAACACACAGGCATCTCAGTATAACACACAGGCATCTCAGTATAACACACAGACATCTCAGTATAATACACAGACATCTCAGTATAACACACAGACATCTCAGTATAACACACAGACATCTCAGTATAACACACAGACATCTCAGTATAACACACAGACATCTCAGTATAACACACAGGCATCTCAGTATAACACGCAGGCATCTCAGTATAACACGCAGGCATCTCAGTATAACACACAGGCATCTCAGTATAACACGCAGACATCTCAGTATAACACACAGACATCTCAGTATAACACACAGACATCTCAGTATAACACACAGACATCTCAGTATAACACACAGGCATCTCAGTATAACACGCAGGCATCTCAGTATAACACGCAGGCATCTCAGTATAACACACAGGCATCTCAGTATAACACGCAGACATCTCAGTATAACACGCAGACATCTCAGTATAACACGCAGGCTTCTCAGTATAACACGCAGGTATCTCAGTATAACACGCAGGCATCTCAGTATAACACGCAGGCATCTCAGTATAACACGCAGGCATCTCAGTATAACACACAGACATCTCAGTATAACACACAGACATCTCAGTATAACACACAGACATCTCAGTATAACACACAGACATCTCAGTATAACACACAGACATCTCAGTATAATACACAGACATCTCAGTATAACACGCAGGCATCTCAGTATAACACACAGGCATCTCAGTATAACACACAGACATCTCAGTATAATACACAGACATCTCAGTATAACACACAGGCATCTCAGTATAACACACAGACATCTCAGTATAACACACAGACATCTCAGTATAACACACAGGCATCTCAGTATAACACGCAGACATCTCAGTATAACACACAGACATCTCAGTATAACACACAGACATCTCAGTATAACACACAGGCATCTCAGTATAACACGCAGGCATCTCAGTATAACACGCAGGCATCTCAGTATAACACACAGGCATCTCAGTATAACACGCAGACATCTCAGTATAATACACAGACATCTCAGTATAACACGCAGGCATCTCAGTATAACACGCAGGCATCTCAGTATAACACGCAGGCATCTCAGTATAACACGCATTTCTTGAAAAAATATTTTTTTGAAATTAAATAAAACTGCGATTTTACTGAAAATACTACAACGCTGAGAAGATGGCGTCTTGGGTGCAGCTCAGACACAACCGGGTATTTCTGGATAGATAATCTAAAATCAACCCTGTCTCTGCTCAGGCTCACACGTCATACAGATTATAGATCGACAGTCTATAGATCGATCCCTATTGGCCGACATGGAGAAAAAATACACATGCGATGGTTGAGACAGAAAAAGGACGACATGAGTTTTTTTACATTTTTCATGCTTTACCGTCCACGTTTACTATGATTGGGAATAGTAACCTCCAAAGTGAACCGTGTGAGGGACGCAATGCGCTAAATGGGGTTCTCTGTCATTTTTTGGAGAAAACGACACCTTTTTTAAAAAAAACCTCATGTCGACCTTTTTCATGTCAACCTTTTGGGGTCGCGCATACACTAGTGACAGGCGATACTGCAGATCATAAGGAACGTGTGGGGTCACTTTCACAGACAAGCAGCAACTTTCAGTTTTATCACCTTGTTTTTACAGCACCGCACAGGCTGCTTTGTCCGGTGAGATATGGCGCCGGATCATGAGGAACGGACTTTTATACATAATTCAAAGTACGCCAGATCCAACTACAGGAATATCATGTTTTGCCTCCTTCTGGATTCCGAGCTTGGCAGGAAGACCTGAGCCCGGAATTGGAAACACTCGGATCTCCTAAGTCAGTGGTTCTCACCCCGGAGTGCCGGGACACCCTGGGGTGCCGCGGGACACTTGCAGGGGTGCCTTAGATTGGTGATCCAGGACCAAATCAAATTATTTATGGTCAATGTAACAGGCAAAATCAGCGCTGGTGGCTGCTAATCATAATATATGTGGAGAAGCAGAAGCAGATCCTGTCCCTCACCCCATAACTGACCCTAAGGGTGACATATAAACACAAATGACTTCATATTTCTTTCTAAACGTCTCAGTAAGAAACGTTTGACCTAGGGATGCTGTGAAAGAAATTCTGATCCTCTAGGTCGCCGTGGAAGGTTTGGGAACCGCTGCCCTAAGTTCATGTGTGTTTGGTTTTTCTAATAACTGAACCACTCGTCTCTAATTCTGTTTCCTTTCAGGGTTGATGAGTCGGTATATTTATCGTCAATAGGAAATGCTGACTCCCTTTCAGATGCGGCAAACGAGGAGGTTCCCTGTTTCTCTCTGACCTAGGAAACTTATTATGCTTATGATAAATACCAAACGTCAGAAGTTTACTTTATAACCCTACTGTATATAGTGATACCCCATATGTGGCAGGTGTAGCGTGCCTGTAGGCCTATGGAAGGCTGAGCTATTTACTTACTCTGCTAACTTTGACCACTTTGCATTCATTCACAAATGCAACACCAACAGCAGTTCTCTGGAATCCTTTGTTTCCAATTTGCCATCTACATCTGTAAGAAAAAGAGAGAAAACTGGTTAAAAAATGACACATTTTTCATTAAAACCTAAAACAGTTCTTCCAGCTGCTCTTAAATCTTCTGCAAAGCGGTATCTAATTGCCCCCCGACACCTGCCCTGCTTGACCCCACCAATTTATGTGTAGGAGAAGGGAGTAGTACAGACAGATGTCTCTGGGGGCTAGAACAGAGATCAATCTATCTGCGTTGTGTGAAGTGGGAAGGACACCTTGAAAAGTTCTTTTTTTTCTGCTGGAAACAATAGAAATCTGGAGTATTCTCCCCTCTGTTCTGACGGAAGCTCTCATTTACTTCCAACACCAAGAACCAATGTAAAATCCAAGCGTAGGCAGGTCATCACATTCATTTACCCCAGAACATGTGTGGTGTGAGGGAACGTGTAGACACTGGTCTCAGGGGAGTCACTGGTGGGGCCATCTTCTCAGTAGGATGAGAAACGTGGGGGGTTTGATGCTACGCTGCCACAGCGGCCATCACCGTCCTCCACGTATGTCTGCTCTACTTACCCAGCTGCCACTTTCATCAGCTCTTCTCTCAGAGAACAAAACATCTCATTCAGCCCTGACTACTCCCAAACATCGGAGCCGGGCTGCTGCCCTCAGTACGCCTTCATTTCCAGGCCGCGTTACGGTAATATCAGGGAGTTTCAGTCATTTACTTGATTGCTAATAGTTGTGTGATATTGGGGTTTGGTGGATTGTTGTAGATAAGAGCATCGCTGGTTTATCTCATTGGTTTTGTTTTGATATGCTACATCAAAATATTAATGACTAATTATTGATTAGTCACTAGGAATACACGGCCTAGGGAGCGGCACCATCACTGCCCAGTATGTGGCAAGCAGGGTGCCTGGTGTTGCACCATACAGCCTACAGAGCTGCTGCCAGGCACAGAGCCATAGCAATGGACATCAACCACTCCAATCTATCCTCAGTGCTGCTGCCCGGCTCATCTTCCTCACCAAACGCACTACGTCCACCTCTCCTCTCTTACTAGACCTTCACTGGCTCCCTGACACACACCTCTCTCCACTCCAATCTCTCCTCAATGCTGCTGCCCGGCTCATCTTCCTCACCAACCGCACCACGTCTACCTCTCCTCTCCTACAGGCCCCTCACTGGCTTCCTGACACACACCTCTCTCCACTCCAATCTCTCCTCAGTGCTGCTGCCCGGCTCATCTTCCTCACCAAACGCACTACGTCCACCTCTCCTCTCTTACTAGACCTTCACTGGCTCCCTGACACACACCTCTCTCCACTCCAATCTCTCCTCAATGCTGCTGCCCGGCTCATCTTCCTCACCAACCGCACCATGTCTACCTCTCCTCTCCTACAGGCCCCTCACTGGCTTCCTGACACACACCTCTCTCCACTCCAATCTATCCTCAGTGCTGCTGCCCGGCTCATCTTCCTCACCAACCGCACCACGTCTACCTCTCCTCTCCTACAGGCCCCTCACTGGCTCCCTGACACATACCTCTCTCCACTCCAATCTATCCTCAGTGCTGCTGCCCGGCTCATCTTCCTCACCAACCGCACCACGTCTACCTCTCCCCCCCCTCAGGCCCCTCACTGGCTCCCTGACACACACCTCTCTCCACTCCAATCTATCCTCAGTGCTGCTGCCCGGCTCATCTTCCTCACCAACCGCACCACGTCTACCTCTCCTCTCCTACAGGCCCCTCACTGGCTCCCTGACACAAACCTCTCTCCACCCCAATCTATCCTCAGTGCTGCTGCCCGGCTCATCTTCCTCACAACCGCACCACGTCTACCTCTCCTCTCCTACAGGCCCTTCACTGGCTCCCTGACACACACCTCTCTCCACTCCAATCTATCCTCAATGCTGCTGCCCGGCTCATCTTCCTCACCAACCGCACCACGTCTACCTCTCCTCTCCTACAGGCCCCTCACTGGCTCCCTGACACACACCTCTCTCAACTCCAATCTATCCTCAGTGCTGCTGCCCGGCTCATCTTCCTCACCAAACGCACTACGTCCACCTCTCCTCTCCTACAGGCCCCTCACTGGCTCCCTGACACATACCTCTCTCCACCCCAATCTATCCTCAGTGCTGCTGCCCGGCTCATCTTCCTCACCAAACGCACTACGTCCACCTCCCCTCTCCTACAAGACCTTCACTGGCTCCCCTTCCCTTTCAGAATCCATTTCATACTTCTCACACTCGCTTACAAAGCCCTCACCCACTCCTCTCCCATCTACATCTCTGACCTTATCTCCCTTTACACTCCCACCCGTCCTCTTCGCTCTGCTCATGCACGACGACTTTCCTGCCTACGGATCACCTCCTCCCACTCCTACCTCCAAGATTTTTCACGTGCTGCACCACTTCTCTGGAATTCCCTACCTCTCCCCCTCAGACTCTCCACCTCTCTACAAAACTTCAAACGGGCTCTCAAGACCCACTTCTTCTCCAAACCCAGCCAAATCTCATCCTAACCCTCTGTTGTACACTCTCCATGTACACCATCTGTGTCACCCCTGTCTGTCTACCCCTCCCCTTTAGAATGTAAGCTCTCATGAGTAGGGCCCTCTTCCCTCATGTGCTTATCCTTTTCTTACTTTAATAATCCTCAACTGCCCAAATCACGCAGTTTTTTTAACCACCTGGAACTTATCTCTGTCATTTACTGGTGTAGTTATGCTTAGTTACCCTATACTTGTCCTATATTGTCTTCAGCTGTAATTCACTGTTTTCCTGTTTTGATTATTTATGTACTCTGTAATTGAGCACTGCGGAACCCCTGTGGCGCCATATAAATAAAGGATAATAATAATAATTGATCACAATGGTTTGCCACCAATGGTTTGTGTTTTCCACCATCAATGGTATATATGTGCCAATGGGGTTTCCTTTGTTTTTTTCCTCTGGTGCAGAGGAGAAAGGTACTTACAGTAACTCTGACACAGGTGCCTATGTAGCCCTGCCCCTTTCTCTGATTGGCCCACCACTTAGCCCCACCCTTAGCTTTTTCACCCTGCTATGGCCCAGGATTTAGTGGTCCATTTAAACCATTCAGGTGAAATAGTTGCAATAACTGTAAACTTGTGGTTCATGGTAAATTAGATCACACATACACCACAGTGCTCTTCTGGGTGTCAGTGGTTTGGGGTTCCTCACGGCAATTGTAGAGTAGGATCCTCTGGGTGTCAGTTGGTTGTGTTTCCCATTGATGTCACTAGGTTGCAGCTCCTCTGGATGTCAGTAGTTTGGGGTTCCTCACGGCAATTGTAGAGTAGGATCCTCTGGATGTCAGTGGTTTGGGGTTCCTCACGGCAATTGTAGAGTAGGATCCTCTGGATGTCACTGGTTTGGGGTTCCTCACGGCAATTGTAGAGTAGGATCCTCTGGATGTCAGTGGTTTGGGGTTCCTCACGGCAATTGTAGAGTAGGATCCTCTGGATGTCAGTGGTTTGGGGTTCCTCACGGCAATTGTAGAGTAGGATCCTCTAGATGTCAGTGGTTTGGGGTTCCTCACGGCAATTGTAGAGTAGGATCCTCTGGATGTCAGTGGTTTGGGGTTCCTCACGGCAATTGTAGAGTAGGATCCTCTGGATGTCAGTGGTTTTGGGTTCCTCACGGCAATTGTAGAGTAGGATCCTCTGGATGTCAGTAGTTTGGGGTTCCTCACGGCAATTGTAGAGTAGGATCCTCTGGATGTCAGTAGTTTGGGGTTCCTCACGGCAATTGTAGAGTAGGATCCTCTGGATGTCAGTGGTTTGGGGTTCCTCACGGCAATTGTAGAGTAGGATCCTCTGGATGTCAGTGGTTTGGGGTTCCTCACGGCAATTGTAGAGTAGGATCCTCTGGATGTCAGTGGTTTGGGGTTCCTCACGGCAATTGTAGAGTAGGATCCTCTGGATGTCAGTAGTTTGGGGTTCCTCACGGCAATTGTAGAGTAGGATCCTCTGGATGTCAGTAGTTTGGAGTTCCTCACGGCAATTGTAGAGTAGGATCCTCTGGATGTCACTGGTTTTGGGTTCCTCACGGCAATTGTAGAGTAGGATCCTCTGGATGTCAGTAGTTTGGGGTTCCTCACGGCAATTGTAGAGTAGGATCCTCTGGATGTCAGTGGTTTGGGGTTCCTCACAGCAATTGTAGAGTAGGATCCTCTGGATGTCAGTGGTTTGGGGTTCCTCTCGGCAATTGTAGAGTAGGATCCTCTGGATGTCAGTAGTTTGGGTTCCTCACGGCAATTGTAGAGTAGGATCCTCTGGATGTCAGTGGTTTGGGGTTCCTCTCGGCAATTGTAGAGTAGGATCCTCTGGATGTCAGTGGTTTGGGGTTCCTCACGGCAATTGTAGAGTAGGATCCTCTGGATGTCAGTGGTTTGGGGTTCCTCTCGGCAATTGTAGAGTAGGATCCTCTGGATGTCAGTGGTTTGGGGTTCCTCTCGGCAATTGTAGAGTAGGATCCTCTGGATGTCAGTGGTTTGGGGTTCCTCTCGGCAATTGTAGAGTAGGATCCTCTGGATGTCAGTGGTTTGGGGTTCCTCTCGGCAATTGTAGAGTAGGATCCTCTGGATGTCAGTGGTTTGGGGTTCCTCACGGCAATTGTAGAGTAGGATCCTCTGGATGTCAGTGGTTTGGGGTTCCTCTCGGCAATTGTAGAGTAGGATCCTCTGGATGTCAATAGTTTGGGGTTCCTCACGGCAATTGTAGAGTAGGATCCTCTGGATGTCAGTGGTTTTGGGTTCCTCACGGCAATTGTAGAGTAGGATCCTCTGGATGTCAGTAGTTTGGGTTCCTCACGGCAATTGTAGAGTAGGATCCTCTGGATGTCAGTGGTTTGGGGTTCCTCTCGGCAATTGTAGAGTAGGATCCTCTGGATGTCAGTAGTTTGGGGTTCCTCACGGCAATTGTAGAGTAGGATCCTCTGGATGTCAGTGGTTTTGGGTTTCTCACGGCAATTGTAGAGTAGGATCCTCTGTTTGTCAGTGGTTTTGGGTTCCTCACGACAATTGTAGAGTAGGATCCTCTGGATGTCAGTGGTTTGGGGTTCCTCTCGGCAATTGTAGAGTAGGATCCTCTGGATGTCAGTGGTTTGGGGTTCCTCTCGGCAATTGTAGAGTAGGATCCTCTGGATGTCAGTAGTTTGGGGTTCCTCACGGCAGATGTAGAGTAGGATCCTCTGGATGTCAGTGGTTTTGGGTTCCTCACGGCAATTGTAGAGTAGGATCCTCCAGGTGTCAGTGTGGTTGGGTTTCTGTGGGCATCTTTAGGTTACAACTTCTCTGGATGTCAGTGGTTTGAGATTCCTCAGGGCAACAGTAGACAAGGTTCCTCTGAGTGTCAGTAGGTTGGGTTTCCCATGTATGTCATTAGGTTGCAACTTATTTGAATGTCAGTAGTTTGGGGTTCCTTAGGGCAACAGGATCCTCTGGGTGTCAGTGCATTGAGAATAACCTAGGTGTAACCCCTGGGGATGCTGTAGCGGGACTTGAACGCGTAGGGGCTACCAATAACTTTTATCTCAGCAATAAGGGTGTTGGTTGGATACTGTTTTCTACCAATCCAGGAGAAGAGGCTACATTTCCCAGAAGGCTGCTGTAAAATGGGGGAAGAGCTAAACAGGTGTGTGTATATGGAGACTGGGAAACCCCAGAGCAGCAGACAGGGGAGCATCCTGATGGAGACTGAGCTGTGTGACCAGCCCAGACAGGGTGACCATAAGAAGAAGGGCACTGGGCTGGTGGTTTGTGCAGAGAGTGCTGACAGTCTGGAGGGATTACAGAGCAGGAGGAGCTGTGAGCAGAACCTGTGAGGACGTTGCAGTTTGGTGCTGAGCAGAGAAGCTTTTCCATGCACCTCTGAGGAGGGATAATGTGCCAGATAGCCATACTGGGGGAATATCACGTTCAGGTCCCTGTGTAGATAATTAACTGTGGCTAATTTACCTACTTCTCAAAGTCAAAGTGGGTATGGAGTTATGGACTATATCTAGTCACAAGGTGGGTGAGCAGGTAATGCACACCAAGGGCCAAATGTAATAGAGTGAGAGTTTCAGAAAGTGAGAGATTTGGTAAGGGGGTTTTGCATTTTTTTTTTAAAGTGGCAATCATTTACACTGCGAGATCAACCTGGTTTTGCAGTGTAAATGATTGCCACTTTAAAAAAAACTGCAAAACCCCCTTACCAAATCTCTCACTTTCTGACACTCACTCTATTACAATTGGCCCCAGGTGTTTGTTTAATCAGCATTTGAGCTTATACCACATTGTGCTCCCTCTGAGGGGAACCTCCCATCTGTCCCGATTTTCACGGGCAGTCCCGTTTTTAGGGACTGTCCCACTGTCTTACCCCCGGGCCACAGTGTCCTGCGGTGGGGGGGCTGTTAGGAGGCCGTCACTTCTACTGTAGAGCAGCGGTGAATTAAAGCTGGGCACATGCGCACACCTTCTATTCACAGAGATAAAAGGGACTGGGGGCATGCCAGCAACTCACAGAGAACTGGCCATGCCCCCACAGTGATGGAAAAAGAGGGTGTGGCTCACGATTGCATCATTACCATGAAGCCACACTCTTTTTGCTGAGGCCACGCCCCTTCTTGGGGAAGGCGTGGCTTCACTGCAGGAGCCCAGCTTCATTCTTCCTGAAGGTTGGGAGGTATGCAAGAGGCATCTATTGCATGCAGACACCTCCTGCTGCAGAACTGATCCCACCTGTGGCCTTGGATGCAACATCAGATCTCTCTCCCACCATCAGGCGGCCATGCAACCCGCCCATTTCAGAGACCAGGAAATCTCCGAGATCCCTGACCTCTTCCCTCCCCCTAAACGGTGGCAACACTCCTCTGTTTTCACAAATAGAGGCCGTTGCGCCCAGAAGGGCAGCAGACAATCACTGGCAGTCTGCTCCGGTCCTGCTTCTGACGTCGTGCGCAAAGTACCAGACATCGGTACTCTGCACATGATAGCACCTGAATGACCCCCATGGGGCTTCCATGCCATGCTGCCATTCATTCATCCATCCATCCATACATACATAAGCGCCCCACCTTGCAGTGCACTGCTTCCTCTTTGTGGGGTCCCTGCACGGCCGTTGTGTGTGTGGCTGCTGGTGTATTGTAGAGATATCATGGAGGCAGGGGCGGATCCAGAAGAAAATGAAAGGGGGGGCACCATGATAGGGTAACCGTAATAGTTATATTTACATGCACCTAAGGCACGCGTGCTCCCAGATAAGGGGTGTGGCCTCACAGAATACGCCATCAGGTAATGATTGGCTGTAGGAGCGCATCCTGGTTTATTGCCAATGTTTCACCCTGATGAAAAGGCTGATTGGGCCTTGAGATGTTGGTCACCTGTTCCATTAGGTATGGGAGCCTGGAAGGCACCCCAGCACAATGTAATTATTATAGTCTTTAGTTGGTGGTGGCAGGTGCAGCATACCTTGTTTTGGGCACTACACGGAGACTCAGACTGCAGGACACGAACTGCCCAGCTTTGATTAGCAGAAGCAGCCGGCTGGATCTCCAACAAGCAGCATAAGACATCTGCAGGACAGCCCTGTCACAGTCACACAGCATAAGACATCTGCAGGACAGCCCTGTCACAATCACACGGGCCGCCTTCTCAAAGCTGAGGCTGAGTGTGACTGCACCTAGCATGGTGGTAAAGGAACTGGAGGAGGAAGCGCTGGGTAACTGTGCGGTGCAGTGAGGGCTAATGAAGCCTTCTGCACCGTCATAAGTAACAGTCTTACTCCATGCTGGCATTTGAACCCCGCGCCTAGGCCATACTTACCTACATTTTATTTCTCCTCTCCGGGAGAAGCCCGGAGAGGAGACGCTGCAGTGTCTTCGGGGGGCGGGGGCGGACTGTGACGTCACTAAGCCCCGCCCCCTACATCGGGAAATGCCGCGATTCTCTGATCCGCGGGCAGGGGGCGGGGCTAAAATTACGCGATTTGCATCATTTTAACCCCTTCTCCACCCGACGGACCCGCGAATGCGGGAGGTTATCTCTCCATCCTGCTCACATCACTAGGGTGCGAGCAGGATGCGGGAGACCTGCCCACTCTTCCGGGGGTGCGGGGGGCTACCCCAAAAAACGGGAGCCTCCCACAGCTTCCGGGAAAGTAGGTAAGTATGGCCTAGGCTGAACTCTGGTAGGTTGCGGTGTGAGCATCGGGAGGCTGGAGCTGCAGCTTCAGCCTCCCCATTGGTTACCACACGGACTTGCTGTTAAGAGCTGCGGCGGGTCCTAGTGCGGATCGGCTCTTTTATCAAATCTGACTGACGGAAATAGTAGTAGTGCTGCTGCTGTTCTCCTTTTGAAAAAAAAGAAGTCAGAAACAACAGGGGGGCACGGGCCCGAGTGCCCCCCCTCCCCCCCCTGGATCCGCCTATGCATGGAGGGGCACTGTGATGCTACCAGTTCTCAACAACATCCTACCACGAGTGAGCCTCATTTAATAGCAGTATTACATGTGCTTAAATTCCAGCGCTCTCCGTCTCGTTGTGATTATACTTGGAATTCCATAGCGAAGGAGGGTATTCAGCTAGTTTTTCTAAAAAATCACAAAAGCTGCATTTAGTTGTTCATTAAATGTGTGAGGCTGTCTTCTGCAGCACAAAGTGTGTCATCTTCTAAGTATTAGGCAGGGGGATTCCGAATCTCCCCTGGTGTATTTTCAGAACACCCTCCAGAAGACAAAGCCATGACTCAGGTGAAAAGCTCCTATATTAAGCAACATATATAACCTCACAATGCATACCACAGGAGGGGTGCTACACAGATTTTAGAAGGTTGGAACTCTGAATGTCAGATGGTTGGAGCTCCTCTTGGTGGCAGTATGTCAGGGCTCCTTTAGGTGTAAGTAGGTTGGGATTCCCTGTGCCTCAGTAACTTCTTACTCTGGGTGCCAATAGGTTTAGGCTTCTCTGGCCCTCCATAAGTCTGGGCTCCTTTTGGCCCCAGTAGCTTGGGAATTCTCTGGATCTCCATAGGTTTGGGCTCATCTGGCTCTCTGTATGTTTGGGCTTCTCTGGCATCTGTAGGTTTGGGCTCCTATGGGCATCAGTAGGTTGGAGTTCCTCTGGGCATCAGTAGTGTGGAGCTCCTCTGGGCATCAGTAGGTTGGGCTTCTCTGGGGGTCAGTAGGTTGGGATTCCACTGAGAACCAGTAGGTTGTTGGCTTCTCTGGGCATTAATAGTTTAGGACTCCTCTAGATGTCAGTAGGTTGGGGCTCCTCAGGGTGTCTGTTAAGGGACTCTAGAGCTATTTGGGTGAAACCCCTTGAGTTAGTGAGAGGTTCATCTGCCAATAACAGCTGCCCACTTTTCCCTTAGTACATGACACGTACACCGGTATTTAAGTTGCCACCTGGACTTTTACCTCTAGCAGTTGAGGCTCACACAATAGGCTAGAGACCACAGCTAACACACTGGAGCACAGAGGGTTGAGGTCAGGTTGAGGTCAGGTCTGGGTCAGGATCTCAGCCACAGCAGATGAGGCACTGTGAGATGGTATACAGGCGTTGTTGAGGTGGCTTGCAGACACTGTGCAGTTGGTATATCTTGCATGCTGAGTACAGGAGCACTGGACTGGCAGACAAAGGGATAATACAGTGGGAAAGTATGTAGGTACAGGCTGGACAAGGACAAGGTTCTAAGCAAACAGGTAAATGTGCAGAGTATCCACAGGACTGACAGAAATTCAGTAGAATCTGAGGACAGGGACCAGCAGCAAATACTGAGAAGGCAAGTGCTATAACCGGCACAGTGAGCTGGGGTGACTGACTTATAAAGAAAACACGGACCAATGGGGAAAAGTCAGTCTGGGAGTGTTTCATTAATTACAAACCCTGTGCAGCTGCAGTGCTGCACTTACACAAGCTTCACTGGCAGTTGCTCACTGGCACCCTGGTTGCATAGTGACAGACGGGGACTGTCGGCCCTTGCGGCTGGAAGACACAATGTCCCGGTTTCCAGGCAACAACTAGGTCTCGTAGACAAAAGAAATGTAAAGATGGCGCTTAAGTTCAAAGGTGCTGCAGTCCACCAGCCGGGATGGTCAACTAAATCCCAAAGAATCACAGTTTATACAGTCAAGTTTGCTGTGGTGCGCTCCCTGGGTTACTAGGGCAATATTCAATCTTCAGATGTGTTAGGCTCAGGTGAGTATATTCTTAGTTCGACAACGATTCCCCACTCCAATTAACACGATTTTACCCAAAAAATAGAAAAGAAAGCGATATAGTGAAGTATTGTCAGATTCAGTTATATTAATATGAATGGGGTTATTCAAACGTATGGAGTCCCAATGAATGGGCGGACCCACGTACCAGATTTTTTTGGGGTGTCAGTAGTGCCCACCCAAATACGCCTGTGGTGTTACTTCCACTGCTCTCTGGTAGTTTTCCTCAAGGATTCTTCACCAATTCACCTCTCCAATCAGAGTTAAATCCCCTTTGTCTAATGTCAGCGAAAGGTTTCTCTGTGGTGTCTAACCTAGGTTAGACACCACAGAGAAACCTTTCGCTGACATTAGACAAAGGGGATTTAACTCTGATTGGAGAGGTGAATTGGTGAAGAATCCTTGAGGAAAACTACCAGAGAGCAGTGGAAGTAACACCACAGGCGTATTTGGGTGGGCACTACTGACACCCCAAAAAAATCTGGTACGTGGGTCCGCCCATTCATTGGGACTCCATACGTTTGAATAACCCCATTCATATTAATATAACTGAATCGGACAATACTTCACTATATCGCTTTCTTTTCTATTTTTTGGGTAAAATCGTGTGAATTGGAGTGGGGAATCGTTGTCGAACTAAGAATATACTCACCTGAGCCTAACACGTCTGAAGATTGAATATTGCCCTAGTAACCCAGGGAGCGCACCACAGCAAACTTGACTGTATAAACAACTAGGTCTCGCATGGGCTTGTTACAGTACCCCCATTATTGAAGAGGGGTTAAGAAATCCATAGAACCAGTTTATCAGGAAATTCTCTACAAATGATTTCTTAAGGTTGGGTGCATGAAGAAATTTTCTGGAATCCATGCTCTTTCTTCAGGACCATAGCCCTTCCAATGGACCAAGATATGTACCTGTCCTCGTACAAACTTGGAATCCACGATTTTTTCTACTATATACTTATTGTGGTCTTGTACAAATACTAGAGAAGGCCTTCTAGGGTGACAGACCCTGAATTTCTTAGGGAAGAATGCTGGTTTGAAGACAGAACAGTAAAAGGAAACTGAAGACAGAAGGCTACCGGATTTACTTGCTCAGTGATCCGGAATGGGCCAATGTATTGGGGTCCCAGCTTCTGAGAAGGCTGACAAATGTTTATATTCCAGCCAGATAACCACACCATGGCCTCTACTTTGCATTTACACGGTCTTCTGTGTTTGTCTGAAAAAATAAATTTTGAGCAGAATGAGGCCTTGCTGAGAGCTTGATGGACCTTCTTCCAGATCATTCGAAGATAAGATACAGGCTAGAAGAAGGAGCATACAGTATTGTTGAGTAGGATCAAATAACACACAAACGGTGACAGTCAAGAAGATGAACGACAGGCATTTTGTATGCGAACCCCGTCAGCGGTAACTTCTCCACCCAATCATTATGACACTTTGACACATAGCACCAGAGGCATTGCTCCAGATACTGGTTCACTCGTTCTCTCTGCCCATCTGATTTTGGGTGGTAACTAGAAGAAAGAATGAGATTGACACCCAATTTGGAACAGAAAGATCTCCAGAACTGAACAATAAATTGAGTACATCAGAGACAATATTTTAGTAAGCCATGCAACTTGAAAACATGCTGGATAAATAGTGTTGACAGATCTTTAGCACTGGGTAATTAAGTCAAAGGAATTAAATGGGCCATCTTTCCGAAATGATCCACGATTATCCAAATCATAGTACATCTGGAAAAAATAGGAAGATCCACAATGAAATCAATGGAGATATGAGACCAGGGTTTGGATGGCACAAGTAATGGGAAAAGATGCCCGGATGGTGATGTATGAGGTCTTATTCCCGGCACAGATGTTGTTTGGTTGAGCGAAGTCCCATACAGATGTCGCTTGGCTGCCATACAGATCAGGAAAGCAGTTCTAACGTGCTCGCAATGCCTGAATGCCTAGAAGTCTTGTTGTAATGAAAATCAGTAAGAACTGCTCCTCTAAGATTCTCAGGTAATGAAGAAACACCCTGAGAGTTGTTGCAGAAGGTGTCTGAGCCTGCAAGGACTGAATCCGAGTAGCTAAATCTTGAGTAATACCGTCAAGAATACATGAAGCTGGAAGAATCGGAGTCTGTGGTCAAGAGACATTCTGGACTGGTAGAAAACTTTGTGATAAGGCATCAGCCTTAATATTCTTGGAGCCCGGCCTGTAGGTGATATTAAAGTTGAACCAAGCAAAGAACAGTGCTCAACATACTTGTCTGGGATTCAGCCTCTTTACGGATTCAGTATAGGCCATATTGTTATGATCCGTGAAGACGGTGATGGGGGTGTCTCGCACCCTCCAACCAATACCTCCAATCCTCTAATGCACACTTAATGGCCGAAAGTTCTCTATGGTCAACATCATAATTAGCTTCTGAGGAAGAACATTTATGAGAAAAGAAGACACATAGATGTATCTTGGAGTCCTTAGGATCCCGTTGGGATAGCACTGCTCCGATGCCAACATCACATACATCCACCTACACTAAGAATGGTAGCTCAGGATTAGGATGGCGGAGGACTGGGGCAGAGCTAAATGCCTTCTTCAGGTTCTCAAAAGCAGGAGAGCCAAAGGAGACCAGCGATAGGTGTCGGTGCTCTTCTTGATTAATTCCACAATTGGGGCAAATATCATGGAAAAGGAGCGGATAAACCTGCAGTAATAATATGTGAGACCCAGAGAGCAGAAATGGAGAGATTCTGGCCAGAGAAGTGGGAAAGCAGAGTCAGTCATCCACAATCTTGGTTATTCCCACATGGCGCATCTAACCTGACTCCCCGGGGTGACTCTTCTGCTCCGCGGGCACATCCTGCTTCCTGTCCTGCGACAATCTCCACCGTCTGATACCGCAATTTGCAAACAGAAAGGCAGAGAAATTATGAAATTAAACACCCTGAAAGCTTTACTTAAGATTTAGGATATCACTTCCACGTCATTTACAATTTTATGCTCTATTAATCCGCGCTCAGTCTCTCCGCAGCTACGGGTTTCGTTATTAACTTTTCTCTGTAGAACAAATGCAGCAGGTGCTCCATAGACCGGCTTTTAGGTGTGCAGGTTGTGATGTGTGAGTGTGTAACACTAATGCATTCGTTGTGACATAACTAACGGTCCTCTATGGGTAATATGGCATAAAGATCTCACCACAGGTATATAGCAGAAGAAGATTGTAGTATGGCAGTGTATTCTATAATATAGTGTAAGTGGTGTCTGTGGAAGATAGCTTTATATCAACGACGTGTGGTCAGGGTAGGTGAGGAAGGCAGAGCCTCACCGGTCATACTCCAGTATACTCCACCAGAGTTACCAACGTATGGGATCCCGCACTCGAAATACAGACGCCGGGATTCTGATTGTAAAGGGGAGTTCTCCCATCTCCCCAAACACCAAACTCTCCCTCCCCGCAACCAAACCCTAACCTCCTCGCTTGGTGCCTAAACCTAAACCTCCGAGGGGGGTTAATTAATAGGAAAGGTATTTCAACAAATGTGATGGCAATTATACATTAAGAAGAAGTCCAGGTAAAGCATTTTGGGGGTCATTCCGAGTTGATCGCTCGCTAGCAGTTTTTAGCAGTCGTGCAAACGCTAAGCCGCCGCCCTCTGGGAGTGTATTTTAGCTTAACAGAAGTGCGAACTAAAGGATCGCAGAGCGGCTACAAAAAAATTGTGCAGTTTCAGAGTAGCTCCAGCTTGTGATGACTTCAGACTGTTCAGTTCCGGATTTGGCATCACAAACACGCCTGAGTTTTTCCTGGCATGTCTGCGTTTTTTCGAACACTCCATGAAAACAGTCAGTTGACACCCAGAAATGCCCTCTTCCTGTCAATCACTCTGCGGCTGCCTGTGCGACTGAAAAACATCGCTAGACCTTGTGTAAAACTACATCGTTCGTTGTAATAGTACGACGCGCGTGCACATTGCGCCACATACGCATGCGCAGAAGTGCCATTTTTTTGCTTCATCGCTGCGCAGCGAACATTTTCAGCTAGCGATCAACTCGGAATGACCACCTTTGTCACTCCTGGAATGGTGCATGTTGGGATGTATGGATTCTGAAAAAGATCCACCTAACTGAGAGACAACTGTTTTATAAAGATTTCCAGTATAACGCGGCGTGTAGTTACACATGTTACCGGTCCTGCACGCTGGCGGTGTGACAGAAGTCTCTGTATGCCGGTCCTCTCTCAGGTCCTGTATAACCCGGCGTGTAGTTACACATGTTACCAGTCCTGCACGCTGGCGGTGTGACAGAAGTCTCTGTATGCCGGTCCTCTCTCAGGTCCTGTATAACGCGGCGTGTAGTTACACATGTTACCGGTCCTGCACGCTGGCGGTGTGACAGAAGTCTCTGTATGCCGGTCCTCTCTCAGGTCCTGTATAACGCGTCGTGTAGTTACACATGTTACCAGTCCTGCACGCTGGCGGTGTGACAGAAGTCTCTGTATGCCGGTCCTCTCTCAGGTCCTGTATAACCCGGCGTGTAGTTACACATGTTACCAGTCCTGTACGCTGGCGGTGTGACAGAAGTCTCTGTACGCCGGTCCTCTCTCAGGTCCTGTATAACGCGGCGTGTAGTTACACATGTTACCGGTCCTGCACGCTGGCGGTGTGACAGAAGTCTCTGTATGCCGGTCCTCTCTCAGGTCCTGTATAACGCGGCGTGTAGTTACACATGTTACCAGTCCTGCACGCTGGCGGTGTGACAGAAGTCTCTGCATGCCGGTCCTCTCTCAGGTCCTGTATAACGCGGCGTGTAGTTACACATGTTACCAGTCCTGCACGCTGGCGGTGTGACAGAAGTCTCTGTATGCCGGTCCTCTCTCAGGTTCTGAATAACGCGGCGTGTAGTTACACATGTTACCAGTCCTGCACGCTGGCGGTGTGACAGAAGTCTCTGTATGCCGGTCCTCTCTCAGGTCCTGTATAACGTGGTGTGTAGTTACACATGTTACCAGTCCTGCACGCTGGAGGTGTGACAGAAGTCTCTGTATGCCGGTCCTCTCTCAGGTCCTGTATAACGCGGCGTGTAGTTACACATGTTACCAGTCCTGCACGCTGGCGGTGTGACAGAAGTCTCTGTATGCCGGTCCTCTCTCAGGTCCTGTATAACGCGGCGTGTTGTTACACATGTTACCAGTCCTGCACGCTGGCGGTGTGACAGAAGTCTCTGTATGCCGGTCCTCTCTCAGGTCCTGTATAACGCGGCGTGTAGTTACACATGTTACCAGTCCTGCACGCTGGCGGTGTGACAGAAGTCTCTGTATGCCGGTCCTCTCTCAGGTCCTGTATAACGCGGCGTGTAGTTACACATGTCACCAGTCCTGCACGCTGGCGGTGTGACAGAAGTCTCTGTATGCCGGTCCTCTCTCAGGTCCTGTATAACGCGGCGTGTAGTTACACATGTTACCAGTCCTGCACGCTGGCGGTGTGACAGAAGTCTCTGTAAGCCGGTCCTCTCTCAGGTCCTGTATAACGCGGCGTGTAGTTACACGTCAGCAGTCCTGCACGCTGGCGGTGTGACAGAAGTCTCTGTATGCCGGTCCTTTCTCAGGTCCTGTATAACGCGGCGTGTAGTTACACATGATACCAGTCCTGCACGCTGGCGGTGTGACAGAAGTCTCTGTATGCCGGTCCTCTCTCAGGTCCTGTATAACGCGGCGTGTAGTTACACATGTTACCAGTCCTGCACGCTGGCGGTGTGACAGAAGTCTCTGTATGCCGGTCCTCTCTCAGGTCCTGTATAACGCGGCGTGTAGTTACACATGTCACCAGTCCTGCACGCTGGCGGTGTGACAGAAGTCTCTGTATGCCGGTCCTCTCTCAGGTCCTGTATAACGCGGCGTGTAGTTACACATGTTACCAGTCCTGCACGCTGGCGGTGTGACAGAAGTCTCTGTATGCCGGTCCTCTCTCAGGTCCTGTATAACGCGGCGTGTAGTTACACATGTTACCAGTCCTGCACGCTGGCGGTGTGATAGAAGTATCTGTATGCCGGTCCTCTCTCAGGTCCTGTATAACGCGGCGTGTAGTTACACATGTTACCAGTCCTGCACGCTGGCGGTGTGATAGAAGTATCTGTATGCCGGTCCTCTCTCAGGTCCTGTATAACGCGGCGTGTAGTTACACATGTTACCAGTCCTGCACGCTGGCGGTGTGACAGAAGTCTCTGTATGCCGGTCCTCTCTCAGGTCCTGTAAAACGCGGCGTGTAGTTACACATGTTACCAGTCCTGCACGCTGGCGGTGTGATAGAAGTCTCTGTATGCCGGTCCTCTCTCAGGTCCTGTATAACACGGCGTGTAGTTACACATGTAACCGATCCTGTACGCTGGCAATGTGACAGAAGTCTCTGTATGCCGGTCCTCTCTCAGGTCCTGTATAACGCGGTGTGTAGTTACACATGTTACCAGTCCTGCACGCTGGCGGTGTGACAGAAGTCTCTGTATGCCGGTCCTCTCTCAGGTCCTGTATAACGCGGCGTGTAGTTACACATGTTACCAGTCCTGCACGCTGGCGGTGTGACAGAAGTCTCTGTATGCCGGTCCTCTCTCAGGTCCTGTATAACGCGGCGTGTAGTTACACATGTTAGCAGTCCTGCACGCTGGCGGTGTGACAGAAGTCTCTGTATGCCGGTCCTCTCTCAGGTCCTGTATAACGCGGCGTGTAGTTACACATGTCACCAGTCCTGCACGCTGGCGGTGTGACAGAAGTCTCTGTATGCCGGTCCTCTCTCAGGTCCTGTATAACGCGGCGTGTAGTTACACATGTTACCAGTCCTACACGCTGGCGGTGTGACAGAAGTCTCTGTATGCCGGTCCTCTCTCAGGTCCTGTATAACGCGGCGTGTAGTTACACATGTTACCAGTCCTGCACGCTGGCGGTGTGACAGAAGTCTCTGTATGCCGGTCCTCTCTCAGGTCCTGTATAACGCGGTGTGTAGTTACACATGTTACCAGTCCTGCACGCTGGCGGTGTGACAGAAGTCTCTGTATGCCGGTCCTCTCTCAGGTCCTGTATAACTCGGCGTGTAGTTACACATGTTACCAGTCCTGCACGCTGGTGGTGTGACAGAAGTCTCTGTATGCCGGTCCTCTCTCAGGTCCTGTATAACGCGGCGTGTAGTTACACATGTTACCAGTCCTGCACGCTGGCGGTGTGACAGAAGTCTCTGTATGCCGGTCCTCTCTCAGGTCCTGTATAACTCGGCGTGTAGTTACACATGTTACCAGTCCTGCACGCTGGTGGTGTGACAGAAGTCTCTGTATGCCGGTCCTCTCTCAGGTCCTGTATAACGCGGCGTGTAGTTACACATGTTACCAGTCCTGCACGCTGGCGGTTTGACAGAAGTCTCTGTACGCCGGTCCTCTCTCAGGTCCTGTATAACGCGGCGTGTAGTTACACATGTTAACAGTCCTGCACGCTGGCGGTGTGACAGAAGTCTCTGTACGCCAGTCCTCTCTCAGGTCCTGTATAACGCGGCGTGTAGTTACACATGTTACCAGTCCTGCACGCTGGCGGTGTGACAGAAGTCTCTGTATGCCGGTCCTCTCTCAGGTCCTGTATAACGCGGCGTGTAGTTACACAAGTTACCAGTCCTGCACGCTGGCGGTGTGACAGAAGTCTCTGTATGCCGGTCCTCTCTCAGGTCCTGTATAACGCGGCGTGTAGTTACACAAGTTACCAGTCCTGCACGCTGGCGGTGTGACAGAAGTCTCTGTACGCCAGTCCTCTCTCAGGTCCTGTATAACGCGGCGTGTAGTTACACATGTTACCAGTCCTGCACGCTGGCGGTGTGACAGAAGTCTCTGTATGCCGGTCCTCTCTCAGGTCCTGTATAACGCGGCGTGTAGTTACACATGTTACCAGTCCTGCACGCTGGCGGTGTGACAGAAGTCTCTGTATGCCGGTCCTCTCTCAGGTCCTGTATAACGCGGCGTGTAGTTACACATGTTACCAGTCCTGCACGCTGGCGGTGTGACAGAAGTCTCTGTATGCCGGTCCTCTCTCAGGTCCTGTATAACGCGGCGTGTAGTTACACATGTTACCAGTCCTGCACGCTGGCGGTGTGACAGAAGTCTCTGTATGCCGGTCCTCTCTCAGGTCCTGTATAACGCGGCGTGTAGTTACACATGTTACCAGTCCTGCACGCTGGCGGTGTGACAGAAGTCTCTGTATGCCGGTCCTCTCTCAGGTCCTGTATAACGCGGCGTGTAGTTACACATGTTACCAGTCCTGCACGCTGGCAGAGTGACAGAAGTCTCTGTATGCCGGTCCTCTCTCAGGTCCTGTATAACGCGGCGTGTAGTTACACATGTCACCAGTCCTGCACGCTGGCGGTGTGACAGAAGTCTCTGTATGCCGGTCCTCTCTCAGGTCCTGTATAACGCGGTGTGTAGTTACACATGATACCAGTCCTGCACGCTGGCGGTGTGACAGAAGTCTCTGTATGCCGGTCCTCTCTCAGGTCCTGTATAACGCGGCGTGTAGTTACACATGTTACCAGTCCTGCACGCTGGCAGAGTGACAGAAGTCTCTGTATGCCGGTCCTCTCTCAGGTCCTGTATAACACGGCGTGTAGTTACACATGTTACCAGTCCTGCACGCTGGCGGTGTGACAGAAGTCTCTGTATGCCGGTCCTCTCTCAGGTCCTGTATAACGCGGCGTGTAGTTACACATGTTACCAGTCCTGCACGCTGGCGGTGTGACAGAAGTCTCTGTACGCCGGTCCTCTCTCAGGTCCTGTATAACGCGGCGTGTAGTTACACATGTTACCAGTCCTGCACGCTGGCGGTGTGACAGAAGTCTCTGTATGCCGGTCCTCTCTCAGGTCTTGTATAACGCGGCGTGTAGTTACACATGTTACCAGTCCTGCACGCTGGCGGTGTGACAGAAGTCTCTGTATGCCGGTCCTCTCTCAGGTCCTGTATAACGCGGCGTGTAGTTACACATGTTACCAGTCCTGCACGCTGGCGATGTGACAGAGGTCTCTGTATGCCGGTCCTCTCTCAGGTCCTGTATAACGCGGCGTGTAGTTACACATGTTACTAGTCCTGCACGCTGGCGGTGTGACAGAAGTCTCTGTATGCCGGTCCTCTCACAGGTCCTGTATAACGCGGCGTGTAGTTACACATGTTACTAGTCCTGCACGCTGGCGGTGTGACAGAAGTCTCTGTATGCCGGTCCTCTCGCAGGTCCTGTATAACGCGGCGTGTAGTTACACATGTTACCAGTCCTGTACGCTGGCGGTGTGACAGAAGTCTCTGTATGCCGGTCCTCTCTCAGGTCCTGTATAACGCGGCGTGTAGTTACACGTCACCAGTCCTGTACGCTGGCGGTGTGACAGAAGTCTCTGTATGCCGGTCCTCTCTCAGGTCCTGTATAACGCGGCGTGTAGTTACACATGTTACCAGTCCTGCACGCTGGCGGTGTGACAGAAGTCTCTGTATGCCGGTCCTCTCTCAGGTCCTGTATAACGCGGTGTGTAGTTACACATGTTACCAGTCCTGCACGCTGGCGGTGTGACAGAAGTCTCTGTATGCCGGTCCTCTCTCAGGTCCTGTATAACGCGGCGTGTAGTTACACATGTTACCAGTCCTGCACGCTGGCGGTGTGACAGAAGTCTCTGTATGCCGGTCCTCTCTCAGGTCCTGTATAACGCGGTGTGTAGTTACACATGTTACCAGTCCTGCACGCTGGCGGTGTGACAGAAGTCTCTGTATGCCGGTCCTCTCTCAGGTCCTGTATAACGCGGCGTGTAGTTACACATGTTACCAGTCCTGCACGCTGGCGGTGTGACAGAAGTCTCTGTATGCCGGTCCTCTCTCAGGTCCTGTATAACGCGGCGTGTAGTTACACGTGTTACCAGTCCTGCACGCTGGCGGTGTGACAGAAGTCTCTGTATGCCGGTCCTCTCTCAGGTCCTGTATAACGCGGCGTGTAGTTACACATGTTACCAGTCCTGCACGCTGGCGGTGTGACAGAAGTCTCTGTATGCCGGTCCTCTCTCAGGTCCTGTATAACGCGGCGTGTAGTTACACATGTTACCAGTCCTGCACGCTGGCGGTGTGACAGAAGTCTCTGTATGCCGGTCCTCTCTCAGGTCCTGTATAACGCGGTGTGTAGTTACATGTTACCAGTCCTGCACGCTGGCGGTGTGACAGAAGTCTCTGTACGCCGGTCCTCTCTCACGTCCTGTATAACGCGGCGTGTAGTTACACATGTTACCAGTCCTGCACGCTGGCGGTGTGACAGAAGTCTCTGTATGCCGGTCCTCTCTCAGGTCCTGTATAACGCGGCGTGTAGTTACACATGTTACCAGTCCTGCACGCTGGCGGTGTGACAGAAGTCTCTGTATGCCGGTCCTCTCTCAGGTCCTGTATAACGCGGCGTGTAGTTACACATGTTACCAGTCCTGCACGCTGGCGGTGTGACAGAAGTCTCTGTATGCCGGTCCTCTCTCAGGTCCTGTATAACGCGGCGTGTAGTTGCACATGTTACCAGTCCTGCACGCTGGCGGTGTGACAGAAGTCTCTGTATGCCGGTCCTCTCTCAGGTCCTGTATAACGCGTCGTGTAGTTACACATGTTACTAGTCCTGCACGCTGGCGGTGTGACAGAAGTCTCTGTATGCCGGTCCTCTCTCAGGTCCTGTATATCGCGGCGTGTAGTTACACATGTTACCAGTCCTGCACGCTGGCGGTGTGACAGAAGTCTCTGTACGCCGGTCCTCTCTCAGGACCTGTATAACGCGGCGTGTAGTTACACATGTTACCAATCCTGCACGCTAGCGGTGTGACAGAAGTCTCTGTATGCCGGTCCTCTCTCAGGTCCTGTATAACGCGGCGTGTAGTTACACATGTTACCAGTCCTGCACGCTGGCGGTGTGACAGAAGTCTCTGTATGCCGGTCCTCTCTCAGGTCCTGTATAACGCGGCGTGTAGTTACACATGTTACCGGTCCTGCACGCTGGCGGTGTGACAGAAGTCTCTGTATGCCGGTCCTCTCTCAGGTCCTGTATAACGCGGCGTGTAGTTACACATGTTACCAGTCCTGCACGCTGGCGATGTGACAGAAGTCTCTGTATGCCGGTCCTCTCTCAGGTCCTGTATAACGCGGCGTGTAGTTACACATGTTACTAGTAGAGATGAGCGCCGGAAATTTTTTGGGTTTTGTGTTTTGGTTTTGGGTTCGGTTCCGCGGCCGTGTTTTGGGTTCGACCGCGTTTTGGCAAAACCTAACCGAATTTTTTTTGTCGGATTCGGGTGTGTTTTGGATTCGGGTGTTTTTTTCCAAAAAACCTAAAAAACAGCTTAAATCATAGAATTTGGGGGTCATTTTGATCCCAAAGTATTATTAACCTCAAAAACCATCATTTCCACTCATTTTCAGTCTATTCTGAATACCTCACACCTCACAATATTATTTTTAGTCCTAAAATTTGCACCGAGGTCGCTGGATGACTAAGATAAGTGACCCTAGTGGCCGACACAAACACCGGGCCCATCTAGGAGTGGCACTGCAGTGTCACGCAGGATGGCCCTTCCAAAAAACCCTCCCCAAACAGCACATGACGCAAAGAAAAATTAAAGAAAAAAGAGGTGCAAGATGTAATTGTCCTTGGGCCCTCCCACCCACCCTTATGTTGTATAAACAGGACATGCACACTTTAACCAACCCATCATTTCAGTGACAGGGTCTGCCACACGACTGTGACTGAAATGACGGGTTGGTTTGGACCCCCACCAAAAAAGAAACAATTAATCTCTCCTTGCACAAACTGGCTCTACAGAGGCAAGATGTCCACCTCATCATCATCCTCCGATATATCACCGTGTACATCCCCCTCCTCACAGATTATCAATTCGTCCCCACTGGAATCCACCATCTCAGCTCCCTGTGTACTTTGTGGAGGCAATTGCTGCTGGTCAATGTCTCCGCGGAGGAATTGATTATAATTCATTTTAATGAACATCATCTTCTCCACATTTTCTGGAAGTAACCTCGTACGCAGATTGCTGACAAGGTGAGCGGCGGCACTAAACACTTGTGGGAGGGCAACTTAGGTAGAATAAAGCCAGTTTGTGCAATGGCCTCCAAATTGCCTCTTTTTCCTGCCAGTATAAGTATGGACTGTGTGACGTGCCTACTTGGATGCGGTCACTCATATAATCCTCCACCATTCTTTCAATGGTGAGAGAATCATATGCAGTGACAGTAGACGACATGTCCGTAATCGTTGTCAGGTCCTTCAGTCCGGACCAGATGTCAGCATCAGCAGTCGCTCCAGACTGCCCTGCATCACCGCCAGCGGGTGGGCTCGGAATTCTGAGCCTTTTCCTCGCACCCCCAGTTGCGGGAGAATGTGAAGGAGGAGATGTTGACAGGTCGCGTTCCGCTTGACTTGACAATTTTCTCACCAGCAGGTCTTTGAACCCCAGCAGACTTGTGTCTGCCGGAAAGAGAGATCCAAGGTAGGCTTTAAATCTAGGATCGAGCACGGTGGCCAAAATGTAGTGCTCTGATTTCAACAGATTGACCACCCGTGAATCCTTGTTAAGCGAATTAAGGGCTCCATCCACAAGTCCCACATGCCTAGCGGAATCGCTCCGTGTTAGCTCCTCCTTCAATGTCTCCAGCTTCTTCTGCAAAAGCCTGATAAGGGGAATGACCTGACTCAGGCTGGCAGTGTCTGAACTGACTTCACGTGTGGCAAGTTCAAAGGGCATCAGAACCTTGCACAACGTTGAAATCATTCTCCACTGCGCTTGAGACAGGTGCATTCCACCTCCTATATCGTGCTCAATTGTATAGGCTTGAATGGCCTTTTGCTGCTCCTCCAACCTCTGAAGCATATAGAGGGTTGAATTCCACCTCGTTACCACTTCTTGCTTCAGATGATGGCAGGGCAGGTTCAGTAGTTTTTGGTGGTGCTCCAGTCTTCTGTACGTGGTGCCTGTACGCCGAAAGTGTCCCGCAATTCTTCTGGCCACCGACAGCATCTCTTGCACGCCCCTGTCGTTTTTTAAAAAATTCTGCACCACCAAATTCAAGGTATGTGCAAAACATGGGACGTGCTGGAATTTGCCCATATTTAATGCACACACAATATTGCTGGCGTTGTCCGATGCCACAAATCCACAGGAGAGTCCAATTGGGGTAAGCCATTCCGCGATGATCTTCCTCAGTTGCCGTAAGAGGTTTTCAGCTGTGTGCGTATTCTGGAAACCGGTGATACAAAGCGTAGCCTGCCTAGGAAAGAGTTGGCGTTTGCGAGATGCTGCTACTGGTGCCGCCGCTGCTGTTCTTGCGGCGGGAGTCCATACATCTACCCAGTGGGCTGTCACAGTCATATAGTCCTGACCCTGCCCTGCTCCACTTGTCCACATGTCCGTGGTTAAGTGGACATTGGGTACAACTGCATTTTTTAGGACACTGGTGAGTCTTTTTCTGACGTCCGTGTACATTCTCGGTATCGCCTGCCTAGAGAAGTGGAACCTAGATGGTATTTGGTAACGGGGGCACACTGCCTCAATAAATTGTCTAGTTCCCTGTGAACTAACGGCGGATACCGGACGCACGTCTAACACCAACATAGTTGTCAAGGCCTCAGTTATCCGCTTTGCAGCAGGATGACTGCTGTGATATTTCATCTTCCTCGCAAAGGACTGTTGAACAGTCAATTGCTTACTGGAAGTAGTACAAGTGGGCTTACGACTTCCCCTCTGGGATGACCATCGACTCCCAGCAGCAACAACAGCAGCGCCAGCAGCAGTAGGCGTTACACGCAAGGATGCATCGGAGGAATCCCAGGCAGGAGAGGAATCATCAGAATTGCCAGTGACAAGGCCTGCAGGACTATTGGCATTCCTGGGGAAGGAGGAAATTGACACTGAGGGAGTTGGTGGGGTGGTTTGCGTGAGCTTGGTTACAAGAGGAAGGGATTTACTGGTCAGTGGACTGCTTCCGCTGTCGCCCAAAGTTTTTGAACTTGTCACTGACTTATTATGAATGCGCTGCAGGTGACGTATAAGGGAGGATGTTCCGAGGTGGTTAACGTCCTTACCCCTACTTATTGCAGCTTGACAAAGGCAACACACGGCTTGACACCTGTTGTCCGCATTTCTGTTGAAATAGTTCCACACCGAAGAGCTGATTTTTTTGGTATTTTCACCAGGCATGTCAGTGGCCATATTCCTCCCACGGACAACAGGTGTCTCCCCGGGTGCCTGACTTAAACAAACCACCTCACCATCAGAATCCTCCTGGTCAATTTCCTTCCCAGCGCCAGCAACACCCATATCCTCCTCATCCTGGTGTACTTCAACACTGACATCTTCAATCTGACTATCAGGAACTGGACTGCGGGTGCTCCTTCCAGCACTTGCAGGGGGCGTGCAAATGGTGGAAGGCGCATGCTCTTCACGTCCAGTTTTGGGAAGGTCAGGCATCGCAACCGACACAATTGGACTCTCCTTGTGGATTTGGGATTTCGAAGAACGCACAGTTCTTTGCGGTGCTACTGCTTTTGCCAGCTTGAGTCTTTTTATTTTTCTAGCGAGAGGCTGAGTGCTTCCATCCTCATGTGAAGCTGAACCACTAGCCATGAACATAGGCCAGGGCCTCAGCCGTTCCTTGCCACTCCGTGTGGTAAATGGCATATTGGCAAGTTTACGCTTCTCCTCCGACAATTTTATTTTAGGTTTTGGAGTCCTTTTTTTACTGATATTTGGTGTTTTGGATTTGACATGCTCTGTACTATGCCATTGGGCATCGGCCTTGGCAGACGACGTTGCTGGCATTTCATCATCTCGGCCATGACTAGTGGCAGCAGCTTCAGCACGAGGTGGAAGTGGATCTTGATCTTTCCCTAATTTTGGAACCTCAACATTTTTGTTCTCCATATTTTAATAGGCACAACTAAAAGGCACCTCAGGTAAACAATGGAGATGGATGGATACTAGTATACAATTATGGATGGACTGCCGAGTGCCGACACAGAGGTAGCTACAGCCGTGGACTACCGTACTGTACTGTGTCTGCTGCTAATATAGACTGGTTGATAATGAGATGTAGTATGTATAAAGAAGAAAGAAAAAAAAACCACGGGTAGGTGGTATACAATTATGGATGGACTGCCGAGTGCCGACACAGAGGTAGCTACAGCCGTGGACTACCGTACTGTACTGTGTCTGCTGCTAATATAGACTGGATGATAATGAGATCTAGTATGTATAAAGAAGAAAGAAAAAAAAAACCACGGGTAGGTGGTATACAATTATGGATGGACTGCCGAGTGCCGACACAGAGGTAGCTACAGCCGTGGACTACCGTACTGTACTGTGTCTGCTGCTAATATAGACTGGATGATAATGAGATGTAGTATGTATAAAGAAGAAAGAAAAAAAAAACCACGGGTAGGTGGTATACAATTATGGATGGACTGCCGAGTGCCGACACAGAGGTAGCTACAGCCGTGGACTACCGTACTGTGTCTGCTGCTAATATAGACTGGTTGATAATGAGATGTAGTATGTATAAAGAAGAAAGAAAAAAAAACCACGGGTAGGTGGTATACAATTATGGATGGACTGCCGAGTGCCGACACAGAGGTAGCTACAGCCGTGGACTACCGTACTGTGTCTGCTGCTAATATAGACTGGATGATAATGAGATGTAGTATGTAATGTATAAAGAAGAAAGAAAAAAAAACCACGGGTAGGTGGTATACAATTATGGATGGACTGCCGAGTGCCGACACAGAGGTAGCTACAGCCGTGGACTACCGTACTGTGTCTGCTGCTAATATAGACTGGATGATAATGAGAAGTAGTATGTATAAAGAAGAAAGAAAAGAAAAACCACGGGTAGGTGGTATACAATTATGGATGGACTGCCGAGTGCCGACACAGAGGTAGCTACAGCCGTGGACTACCGTACTGTGTCTGCTGCTAATATAGACTGGATGATAATGAGATGAAGTATGTATAAAGAAGAAAGAAAAAAAAACCACAGGTAGGTGGTATACAATTATGGATGGACTGCCGAGTGCCGTCACAGAGGTAGCTACAGCCGTGGACTACCGTACTGTACTGTGTCTGCTGCTAATATAGACTGGATGATAATGAGATGTAGTATGTATAAAGAAGAAAGAAAAAAAAACCACGGGTAGGTGGTATACAATTATGGATGGACTGCCGAGTACCGACACAGAGGTAGCTACAGCCGTGGACTACCGTACTGTGTCTGCTGCTAATATAGACTGGATGATAATGAGATGTAGTATGTAATGTATAAAGAAGAAAGAAAAAAAAAAAACACGGGTAGGTGGTATACAATTATGGATGGACTGCCGAGTGCCGACACAGAGGTAGCTACAGCCGTGGACTACCGTACTGTGTCTGCTGCTAATATAGACTGGATGATAATGAGATGTAGTATGTATAAAGAAGAAAGAAAAAAAAAACCACGGGTAGGTGGTATACCAATTATGGATGGACTGCCGAGTGCCGACACAGAGGTAGCTACTGCCGTGGACTACCGTACTGTACTGTGTCTGCTGCTAATATAGACTGGATGATAATGAGATGTAGTATGTATAAAGAAGAAAGAAAAAAAAAAACCACGGGTAGGTGGTATACAATTATGGATGGACTGCCGAGTGCCGACACAGAGGTAGCTACAGCCGTGGACTACCGTACTGTGTCTGCTGCTAATATAGACTGGATGATAATGAGATGTAGTATGTATAAAGAAGAAGAAAAAAAAAAACCACGGGTAGGTGGTATACAATTATGGATGGACTGCCGAGTGCCGACACAGAGGTAGCTACAGCCGTGGACTACCGTACTGTGTCTGCTGCTAATATAGACTGGATGATAATGAGATGTAGTATGTAATGTATAAAGAAGAAAGAAAAAAAAACCACGGGTAGGTGGTATACAATTATGGATGGACTGCCGAGTGCCGACACAGAGGTAGCTACAGCCGTGGACTACCGTACTGTGTCTGCTGCTAATATAGACTGGATGATAATGAGATGTAGTATGTAATGTATAAAGAAGAAAGAAAAAAAAAAACCACGGGTAGGTGGTATACAATTATGGATGGACTGCCGAGTGCCGACACAGAGGTAGCTACAGCCGTGGACTACCGTACTGTGTCTGCTGCTAATATAGACTGGATGATAATGAGATGTAGTATGTATAAAGAAGAAAGAAAAAAAAACCACGGGTAGGTGGTATACAATTATGGATGGACTGCCGAGTGCCGACACAGAGGTAGCTACAGCCGTGGACTACCGTACTGTACTGTGTCTGCTGCTAATATAGACTGGATGATAATGAGATGTAGTATGTATAAAGAAGAAAGAAAAAAAAAACCACAGGTAGGTGGTATACAATTATGGATGGACTGCCGAGTGCCGACACAGAGGTAGCTACAGCCGTGAACTACCGTACTGTGTCTGCTGCTAGTATAGACTGGATGATAAATAATGATATAAAAAAAAATATATATATATCACTACTGCAGCCGGACAGGTATATATTATATAATGACGGACCTGCTGGACACTGTCTGTCAGCAGAATGAGTTTTTTAATTTTTATAGAATAAAAAAAACACCACACAAGTCACACGACGAGTGTACTTTTTCAGGCAGACATTCAATCACAATATACTATACTGGTGGTCAGTGTGGTCAGGTCACTGGTCACAGTGGTCAGTGGTCAGTCACGACTGGCCAGTGGCACTCTGGCAGCAAAAGTGTGCACTGTTTAATATGTACTCCTGGCTCCTGCTATAACCTATAACTGCTCCCCAGTCTCCCCCACAATTAAGCTGTGTGAGCACAGTCAGATATTATACATAGATGATGCAGCACACTGGGCTGAGCACACAGTGGCGTAACTAGAAAATTTTTCTCCCCCAAGCCAAAAAATTCTTTGGCGCCCCCCCCCCCCCCCCCCCCCCGAAGGCGCGCGCTGCAAAAAAAAGGGGCGTGGTTTTGTTGGAATGGGCGTGGTTTCTCATAAAGGGGCGTGGTATTGCAGGAAAAGACTACCTTATACCCCAGTTTTGCAACCTGCACGCCACAGACGTTGGGCCACCACAGGAAAGAAAAATAATCCTGATTCATGCCCCTTACATTATTTGTCATTTTTCCTCCTTATAGTAATGCCCAGTATACATTATGCCACATACTGGCAATGCCCTTAGACATTATTCCACACACAATAATGCACATGACACATTATGCCACACCACCATAATGCCCCCGACACATTATGCCACACACCCGTAATGCCTGTGACACATTATGCCACACCACCGTAATGCCTGTGACACATTATGCCACACACCGTAATGCCTGTGACACATTATGCCACCACACCGTAATGCCCCCGACACATTATGACAGGAATCGCAATGCCCGTTATACATTATGCTACACACTGCAATGCCCCTGATACATTATAGCACATACAATGCCTGTGACACATTATGACACACACCGCAATGACCTTGAGACATTATACCACAATGCCCGTGATATAGTATACCATACACCGTAATGCCTGTGACACATACCGCAATGCCCTGCCCGTTATACCCTATGCCACACACCCGCAATGCCCGTTATGTATTATGCCACACTGCAATGACCCTGAGACATTATACCACATACCACAATGCCCGTGATATAGTATACCACACACCGTAATGCCTGACACATTATGACACACCACCGCAATGTCCGTGATACATTATGCCACACACTGCAATGACCCTGAGACATTATACCACATATCACAATGCCCGCGATATAGTATAACCACACACCGTAATGCCTGTGACACATTATGACACACACCCGCAATGTCCGTGATACATTATGCCACACACACCGTAATGCCCATTACACATTAAGTCCTACAGTAAGGCTTCTAATTACTTTTCAATTACCTTCTCGTTGTCAGGGGTTTCATGTACTGGGTGTCATGCTCGTTGCCCAGGTGTTTCATGCACTGGGTGTCATGCTCGTTGTCAGGTGTTTCATGCACTGGGTGTCATGCTCGTTGCTAGGAGGTAGTCCTTGTTGCTAGGGCTGTGCTCCCAGTGCCACATATGACCCCAGTGCCAGATATTCCCCCCACGGTGCCAGGTACTCACATGCCCCCGGTGCCAAATATAGCCCCCCCCCATGTGCCAGGTACACATATCCCCCCCCCCAGTGCCACATATGCCCCCAGTGCCAGATATTCCCCCCCAGTGCCACATATGCCCCCAGTGCCAGATATTCCCCCCGTGCCAGATATGCCGCCAGTGCCATATATTCCGCCCCCCAGTGCCACATATGCCCCCAGTGCCCAGATATTCCCCCCAGTGCCAGATATCCCCCCCTAGTGCCAGACATCCCCCCCCAGTGCCAGAGACATCCCCCCCCAGTGCCATATATGCCCCAGTGCCAGACATCCCCCCCCAGTGCCAGATATCCCCCCCCAGTGCCAGACATCCCCCCCCCCAGTGCCATATATGCCCCAGTGCCAGACATCCCCCCCCCCAGTGCCAGATATCCCCCCTAGTGCCAGACATCCCCCCCAGTGCCATATATGCCCCAGTGCCAGACATCCCCCCCCCAGTGCCATATATGCCCCAGTGCCAGACATCCCCCCCCAGTGCCAGATATCCCCCAGTGCCAGACATCCCCCCCCAGTGCCAGACATCCCTCCCCCCAGTGCCAGATATCCCCCCCCAGTGCCAGACATCCCCCCCCCAGTGCCATATATGCCCCAGTGCCAGACATCCCCCCCCCAGTGCCAGATATCCCCCTAGTGCCAGACATCCCCCCGCCAGTGCCATATATGCCCCAGTGCCAGACATCCCCCCCCCCAGTGCCATATATGCCCCAGTGCCAGACATCCCCCCCCAGTGCCAGATATCCCCCCCAGTGCCAGACATCCCCCCCCAGTGCCATATATGCCCCAGTGCCAGATATCCCCCATAGTGCCAGACATCTCCCCCCCAGTGCCATATATGCCCCAGTGCCAGACATCCCCCCCCCCAGTGCCAGATATCCCCCCCAGTGCCAGACATCCCCCCCCCAGTGCCATATATGCCCCAGTGCCAGACATCCCCCCCCCAGTGCCATATATGCCCCAGTGCCAGACATCCCCCCCAGTGCCAGATATCCCCCCCAGTGCCAGACATCCCCCCCCCCAGTGCCAGATATCCCCCCCAGTGCCATATATGCCCCAGTGCCAGATATCCCCCCCTAGTGCCAGACATCTTCCCCCCAGTGCCATATATGCCCCAGTGCCAGACATCCCCCCCAGTGCCAGATATCCCCCCCAGTGCCAGACATCCCCCCACCAGTGCCAGACATCCCTCCCCCAGTGCCAGATATCCCCCCCAGTGCCAGACATCCCCCCCCCAGTGCCATATATGCCCCAGTGCCAGACATCCCCCCCCCCAGTGCCAGATATCCCCCCTAGTGCCAGACATCCCCCCCAGTGCCATATATGCCCCAGTGCCAGACATCCCCCCCCAGTGCCATATATGCTCCAGTGCCAGACATCCCCCCCCAGTGCCAGATATCCCCCCAGTGCCAGACATCCCCCCCCCAGTGCCATATATGCCCCAGTGCCAGATATCCCCCATAGTGCCAGACATCTCCCCCCCAGTGCCATATATGCCCCAGTGCCAGACATCCCCCCCCCAGTGCCAGATATCCCCCCCAGTGCCAGACATCCCCCCCCCAGTGCCATATATGCCCCAGTGCCAGACATCCCCCCCCAGTGCCATATATGCCCCAGTGGCCAGACATCCCCCCCCCAGTGCCAGATATCCCCCCAGTGCCAGACATCCCCCCCCCAGTGCCAGATATCCCCCCCAGTGGCCATATATGCCCCAGTGCCAGATATCCCCCCTAGTGCCAGACATCTCCCCCCCAGTGCCATATATGCCCCCAGTGCCAGACATCCCCCCCCCCAGTGCCAGATATCCCCCCCAGTGCCAGACATCCCCCCCCCCAGTGCCATATATCCCCCCCCAGTGCCCATATATGCCCCAGTGCCAGATATCCCCCCCTAGTGCCAGACATCTCCCCCCCCCAGTGCCATATATCCCCCCCCCCAGTGCCATATATGCCCCAGTGCCAGACATCCCCCCCCAGTGCCAGATATCCCCCCCAGTGCCAGACATCCCCCCCCCCAGTGCCATATATCCCCCCCCCCCAGTGCCATATATGCCCCAGTGCCAGATATCCCCCCCTAGTGCCAGACATCCCCCCCCCAGTGCCATATATCCCCCCCCCCCCAGTGCCATATATGCCCCCAGTGCCATATATGCCCCAGTGCCAGACATCCCCCCCCCCAGTGCCAGATATTCCCCCCAGTGCCGCCGTCGCCGCCGCCGCCGCTTATTGGAGGGACACGGAGGGCACAGATCGCCTCTCCTGTGTCCCTCCTGCTGCATCATCTCCGGCGGCCGCGGGTCTAATAGGGGGAAGTGCCGTCCGTGAGCCAATTAGAGCTCACGGACGGCACTTCCCCCTATTAGACCCGCGGCCGCCGGAGATGATGCAGGAGGGACACAGGAGAGGCACACGCTGTGCCGTCCGTGTCCCTCCAACAAGCGGCGGCGGGAAGGAGAAAGCAGACTGACATGCGGGCGCTCGTCCGCATGTCAGTCTGCTGTAATCAGTGGCGCCCCCGCAGCCCCCTCGCCCCCCAAGCCACCGCGAGGACTGCGGGGGCAGTAGTTACGCCACTGTGAGCACAGATATGGTATGTGAGTGGTGACTGAGTCACTGTGTATCGTTTTTTTCAGGCAGAGAACAAGAACAGAACGGATTATTAAATAATAATAAATTATAAAACTGCACTGGTGGTCAGGTCACTGGTCATCAGTCACTAGTATAACTCCTCCTAAGCTCCAGTAAGTAAATGAAGTGTCTCACTCTCCTATCTATTTTAATTTCTAAACGGAGAGGATGCCAGGCCACGTCCTCTCCCTATCAATCTCAATGCACGTGTGAAAAATGGCCCGCGACGCGCGCGCTCCTTATATAGAATCCGAGTCTCGCGATAGAATCCGAGCCTCGCGAGAATCCGACAGCGTGATGATGACGTTCGGGCGCAGCGCCTCGGGTTAACCGAGCAAGGCGGGAAGATCCGAGTCGCTCGGACCCGTGTAAAAAAACATGAAGTTCGGGGCGGGTTCGGATTCAGAGAAACCGAACCCGCTCATCTCTAGTTACTAGTCCCTGCACGCTGCGCGATGTGACAGAAGTCTCTGTATGCCGGTCCTCTCTCAGGTCCTGTATAACGCGGCGTGTAGTTACATATGTTACCGGTCCTGCACGCTGGCGGTGTGACAGAAGTCTCTGTATACCGGTCCTCTCTCAGGTCCTGTATAACGCGGCGTGTAGTTACACATGTTACCAGTCCTGCACGCTGGCGGTGTGACAGAAGTCTCTGTATGCCGGTCCTCTCTCAGGTCCTGTATAACGCGGCGTGTAGTTACACATGT